>NC_056741.1:43654374-43739374 GCF_019279795.1 Protopterus annectens
CACGTGGCCAAAGTGGTTAGAAAAACATTTTATATAGCCCACCTAATCATGAAGGGATTCACATCTAGATCAGGGGAGGTCATCGTGCCTCTTTACTCATCCCTCATCAGGCCCATAATGGAGTACAATGCCCCTTTTGGGATGTACCTTACCAGACACCTGCAGCAACTGGAAAGACCCCAAAAGTACCTCACCAAGAGGATCAAAGGGCTCAAACAGATGCCATATGCTGCCCGGTTAAAGAAACTCCAGCTCTACTCAGTGGCATACCGCCTGTTCAGAGGCAATCTGTGCCTGACGTATAAAGCCATGTCCAACCCGGATTTAATGGACATGCTGCACCTCAGAAAATCCAAATCCCATCAAGCTACGCGCTCAAGAGACTTGAACCTCAGCACTGAAATAAATAGGACATGCTGGAGGGACAGATTCATAACCCAGAGGCTCCCTTCACTCTGGAATAAAATCCCAGTCCAGGTTAGGCAGAGTCCCTCATTGACTCTCTTCAAGAGGAATCTTGATGAGTGGATGGGAGATCGTAGGTTTACCCCGGGTATCACTTCTGAGTCACTGTTAGACAGAGGCACAGTACACTAACCTCGAAAAAGGGCATAGCAAAATAAATTTAAAATGGGTGGCGAAACACACACACACACACACACACACACACACACACACACACACACACACGATTACATTAGTAAAACAATTAAAATTATATAACCCCCTTGGTATAAAAGGGTGTCAAATTTCAAAATAAACAGTTTCTTTGTATAACAATTTGTTTTTAATTAATCTTTCATTCCCCCATTCTAACCAATACTTTTTCTAAAATTGTTGCCTCTAACAAAAGTATAATCACAATGATGTTTATGTAAAAAATGCATTGCTGTAGGGACTTTCCTCTGTTTATGTCTCTAATATGTTCCTGCAACCTCGTTTTAAATTTCTATTGGTTTCACCAATATAAAATAGGTTGCAGGGACACCTCAGACAGTACACTACACCTTCTGCTTCACAATGGAAAATGTCATTTGTAATACATGGTTTCCCATTTATTCTACAAAACTAGTAACTATATTGCAACATATATTACAATAGTTGCAAGGTCTAGTACCTTTGTTATTTAAAGAAACAGGAACATCCAAAATAGGTAAAACGAAATGAGATTTCACCAACTTATCACATAAATTCTGCCCTCTTTTATAAGCCACATAGGTCACATCATGAATTATAGTATTCAAAGTTTCATCTCTTAGTAAAAATTTCCAATGAAGTATCACTATTTGCCAAATTTTGTCACTCAACCTATTATATGTAGTGACAAAGAAAATTTTTTCACTATTCTTAGGTTGCTGTCATAGGTTCATAGGTTCATACTAGGCTATCTGCCCGAGGGCATTTATAAGCCTAGCCCATAGTTTTGTGGCTTACACCACCCCTTTAGTTTGGAGAAACTATGCCCATTATTTAGCTGTGCCTCTGTCGAGCAGTGACACTGAGGTAACCCCTGGGGTGTATCTGCGATCTCCCATCCATCGGTCAAGATTCCTCTTGAACAAAGCCAGCGAGGTGCTCTGCCTCACATAAACCGGGATTTTGTTCCACAGCATAGGGAGTCTTTGGGTGATTAATCTATCCCTCCAGCATGTCCTATTAATAACAGTGTCGAGGTTTAAGTCTCCCGCCCTTGTGGCTCTGAGGGATCTAGATTTTTTGAGATGAAGCATGTTCATCAAATCTGGGTTTGACATGGCCTTGTATGTCAGGCATAGGTCACCTCTGAGCAAGCGGTAAGCAACTGAATATAACTGGAGTTCTTTCAGTCGGGCAGCATAAGACAGATTTTTGAGATCCTTTATCCTTTTGGTGAGGAACTTTTGTGGCCTCTCCAGCTGCTGCAAGTGTCGGGTCAGATACATTCCGAATGGGGCATTGCACTCTATCATTGGTCTGATGAGTGATGAGTATAGGGAGACTATGACCTCCCTTGATCTAGATGTGAATCCCTTCATGATAAGGTGGGCAATGTAGAAGGTCTTCCTAGCTACTTTAGCAATAGGAGTGTCGAATGAAAGGCCACTGTCAACCTGGGTTCCCAGGTCCCTAATAACTTCTTCTGTGTTCAGGGGATTGCCACCTATATGGTAGCTAGGGGTAACCTTATTTTTCCCGAAGGGTATGACTATGCATTTCTTGGCATTTAACTTAAGGCCATGGCTCTGGCACCAGTTATCCGTTTCTGTGAGACCCTTCTGAAGGATATCTGTGTCGGATGTGTTTTCAACTACGGCGCCCAGTTTGCAGTCATCTGCAAACTTTGTCAGCCATAACCCTCCTGTGTTTGCTTGTACTTCAGAAAAGTAGATGCCAAACAAGAGTGGGCCCAGGACTGAGCCCTGTGGGACACCACTTGTGACAGGCTTTGAGTCTGACATGGCGCCAGCAACTCTGACCCTGTGGGTTCTGTCACTCAGCCAGTTTGCAACCCATCTTGTAATGTATGGGTTTACATTTAAGTTGATGAGTTTTTCAATGATACCCAAGTGAGGTATTGTATCGAAAGCCTTCGCCAGGTCTAGGTAGGCTGTATGGACTGCCTTTCCTCGCCAATGGCCTTGGTGACTGTTTCGAAAAAGTCAACCAAGTTTAAAAGGCATGATCTGCCTTTGACAAAGCCAAACTGGGTTGGATCCAAAGTCTGCAAATTCCCTATGTCTTTATTTATGAGATCCATTATGATCCTCTCCATGGCTTTGCAGATAAGGCTTGTCAAGCTAATGGGACGGTAATTTCCAGGGTCGGTGGAGGCACCGCCTTTGTGGAGTGGGACCACAGTCGCTGTGCGCCACTCCCTGGGTACGTATCCGGAGGTGAGACTAAGATTAAACAGCTGTCCTAACTGTGGGTTTAATTCCTCGTTGAGTTCATGGAGCACACAGCCGGGAACACCATCAGGTCCCATGGATGCTGTGTTCTTTGCCTTGAAGAGAGCAGTTCTCACCTGGGCGTTAGAGATGTTTGGGGGGCTACAATCATTTGGTATAGATATCTCTCCTTTAGGGGGGGAGAAGTTTGCACTGAACCTGTCAGCCAGTATGTTGGCAATGTCTGTAGGATCAGTAATCTTCACATCATTTTGAACCAATTCTGAGCATATCTGGGAGTTTCCTCCTAGGTTTCTGACATAGCTAAAGAATGCCTTATGGTTTGGTTGTCTTTAGAGTCCTTAGCTATTTTTTTCTCAAAATTAGCTTTGGATGATTTTATGAGAGCTCTTAGCTTTTTACTTATAGTGGTCAGCGGTGTCTTACCTTTTAAGGATTTTGCTCTATCTTGTAGTAGCTTTCTCCTTTTGTTGTAGAGTTTGTTTATGGCTGGGGTCCACCAGACTGGACGCTTGCCTTTGGTACAAAGAGTCTTTGTTTTGCTTGGGATTGCCTGATCCATGCAGCCCTGCAGGTGCTGGTAGAAGGCATTTGTAAGTGATTCAGCGGTTTGAGTAATGTTAACCGACGGCTCAGGGGCCTTAAAGGAGACCACACTAGTCTTTAGAAGTGTGAAGTCGGCTTTCGAGAAGTTCTTTACTGTGGTCTTTTTCATTTCAGGTGGGGGCGGAATGAGGACCTCCAGCGAGATTAGTTTGTGATCAGATCTCACCAGTGAGGGGTATACTTCTGGTGTTGAACATTGTGCTCCCATGTTCGTGATGATGAGATCAAGTATGTTCTCTCCTCTTGTGGGGATGGTGACTAGTTGTTCCATGGCATTTGAGTTTATGAATTCCAGGAACTTTTGGGCTAGAGTGTTTGGGCTTGAGTAGTGTTCCCAGTCTATATTAGGGTAGTTGAAGTCACCTAGTATGATGGTGTTCGGAGATACATTTATCCCCTCCAGTGTTTTCAGGAAGGCCATATGAGGTTCTTGAGTTTGCGAGGGTGGCCTGTAACATGCTACAAATTGCAGAGCAGTCTTGCCTATGGTTAATTGCACCTGGATGGTTTCTGATGCATCGTGCGATGCCACCAATCTTGAGGTGTGGGTGTCCTTGATGAATATGGATACCCCTCCTCCTTTCTTGGTATTGTCCAGGTTTTGGGGCCAGAACGCATGATATGAGGTAAAACCTGATA
This sequence comes from Protopterus annectens, assembly GCF_019279795.1. NCBI lineage: Eukaryota > Metazoa > Chordata > Ceratodontiformes > Protopteridae > Protopterus > Protopterus annectens. The sequence goes on from NC_056741.1 coordinate 43,658,508, forward strand.
GTGCTGGGGTGCTCTCAGGAGCCTTGAACCAGGTTTCTGTCACAGCACAGACATCGATGTTCTCCATACTGAGAAGGGCCTCGAGTGCGTGCATCTTGAGGTTGAGACTTCTGGCATTGAGCAGCATTACCCTTAGTTTTTTTTCTTTGTTTTGTTCTAGGGTGGTAGGTTTAGAATTTGAGCCTTGCCTAAAAAGGCACTATGGGGTGGCAAGAGCCTTTGCCAAAATCCGGAATCCCAGGGGTGACAAGTGCAAGCCGTCCCTTGCGAAGCAGCATGGCTTGTCCAGCATGTCATCCCAGGCAGGCAGACATTGGATCCCCTTTGAATGACTCCAGAGTTTAAGCCAATTGTTAAAGCTGATCATCTCATCTCTGTATTGTGGCATCATTCTTGGTGAAGGTAGGATGCTGCTCAAGGTCAGGGTCATACCTGCTTGGGCTACATAATCAGAGAGCTCCTCTATGTCTCTTTTCATGTAGTCCAAGGAGGTACGAGTCGTTAACACCAGCGTGGACAATGATTGAGTCGTACTTGTACCTGCTGTTGAGAGACCTGAGTGCATGCATTATGTGGCGGATTCTAGCACCCGACAGGCAGCTTACTGTGACCTTCTCCTTACTCAGTCTGGTGAGCGGGACGTCAGTGTGTCTGACTATGGAGTCACCAATGACTAGTGTGTCTGGCATTGTGTTTGGCCAGAAGGGCTGTGACTGCTTGACACTCTGACTGTGTGGTCTATGTGTTGCAGGTGTTGTGTTCTGAGGTGGTAGTTGTTTGGGTGTCTGTTTTGGTGGCCTCTGCTGTTTTGGTAGATTTTTGATCAGAGCCTCTGAGTATGTCTTTGTGTGTTTATGTGTATGATTTGAGGTTGTGATGGTATTATGTGAGACTGGGTCTATGGTGTGTGTGGTTACCTTCTCCTCCTGTCTGGTCTTGCCAGTCCTATGTTGAGAGAGCTCAGCCTCCAGTTTGGCCGTATAGTTGCATCTCTCGCATGTATTTGTGTTTTGTGGGAGGAGGAGAGGGTTGTTCAGGTACATGAGGCAATTGTAACATTGCCTCAATATTCCCAGGTTCACCAGCTGAGCAGGAGAGGACATTAGCAACTGATCCCTCGACATGCTAGAAGGAATAGACAGAAAAACTTTAAAAAAAGGTTCTGGGGATGTGGGTGACCGAGAAATGGGGTTTGCTTTTTTGGGGTACTTTCTATAACAAGAGTGCTGTATCGAGGTGATAAGTACTGTAGGAGCAAGTGCTTAGCTATATAGATAGAGAATAGTCTACTTGGGAGTCAAGTAGAGATAATTTATAGTTGTAGGATACACCAAATAGAACAGTAGTATACTTTGAGGAAGGTAGTTTTAAGGGAAAATTTGAAGAGTGGACTTTAGGTAGCCCTAATAGTTTAAATCTGCTTAACCGGCGCTGCCCTAGTGTGCAAAGGTAGCAGCTCCGCGCTAATGTGTGCTTTATAGCAGGGGGCTGGAAAAAACAGGAAATGACCCAAAATGGCCAACGAATTACTAGTTGCTGCTTCTAACCACTCCTCTGAGGACAAACAAGCAGCTCAGTACTCCCCACTCCCACTGGTGAGTAAAGAAACTACCTCTGGCCACACACAAGAAAATGGAGGAACACAGAAACCAAATACAAAGCCCAGGGATCAGCAAAATCTGATCACTGGAACAACTAGCTAGGAAAGTTTAGGAAAGGAGAAATATTTTTGTTTTTTTTTTTGCAAACAGACAGGAAAAAATGCAGTAAATGCTTTGTTTTCGACTAAATTGCTATCAAAGGCTGGTACACTTGAGTGTATTAGCCTGTTTGTTACTTTTAAGCAATACTTTAGCCCACAAGTGCAATCAACAATATAAGCTCACAAAAACAGAAAAATAAGGTAATAAAACAGTAATATAGGCACAAACAGTAGTCGAAAAGCTCAAAAGATCGAAAAATGCAAACTAAAAAGTTTAAAAAATACTTATGATCAAGAAAGTTGCTTTTTCTGCTCTCTGCTGGCTTAGGAACTCTGCAGGGGACCACGAGGAGCTATGCCTAGTTCTCTAATGCCAGAAAAGCCTGCCAAAGCATGCTTTATAGCAGGGGGCTGGAAAAAAACAGGAAATGACCCAAAATGGCCAAACGAATTACTGTCTTTGAATAATTCCAACCTGTCCATGAGCATATTTATTCACATTGATACCAATAATTTATAGCATCCTTAATCATAACTTCGCTATAGCCCCTGTGTAAGAGATTTATGTGTGTTTGTAAATCTAAAGTATTACAAAGCCTGGAAAGTCTGATTATTTCCCCATAAGGTAAGGCTTTTTTATAGTATGTTCAGGATGGCAACTTGTACCATGTAAATATTGATTAATGTCAAACGTATGGTGAACAGTAGTTTTAATGGGACCATCCATTATACCAGTAAGGTGTATGATCTAAAAAGTCAACTTCAACACCACACTGTAAACCATCAAATTTGATGTCAGATATCATTCAACTGAGAAAAAATTTGGGACTTGATCTAGCCCCACCACCACCACACACACACACACACACACACACACACACACACACACACACACACACACACACACACACACACACACACACAAATAAAAATCAAATCTATCCAAATTTATTTTTATATATATAATCAAATTCAAACTTGGCCATAAATACATTTGCGTACATGGGGCAAATGGTGCCTCCATAGCTGTACCCCGCAATAGATTATATATATGACATTATTAAAGCTAAAATAATTTTCTAATAAACCAAAAAGCACCAAGTCCATAATGTAGAGACATAGGACTATCTTCCAAAAAATAATCTAATGCCTTTATGCCATCTTCATGTTTAATCTTAGTATGCAAACTACAAACATCTATAGATATCCAAAACTTATCTGAAGTCCAGTTTATATTTTAAATTTTCTCTAAAAAAATCACGAGTCCCAAATATAGGAGCCCAGTTTCTCCACACAAGGTAATAAAAAATTGTGTAGAAGACGACCCACATTATGTAAAAAATTATTAGTTGCAGAAACTATTGGTCTTCCTGGAGGTTTCACATTATTTTTAGGTAATTTTGGAAGACAATAGAAAGTAGCTAAGCTACATTCATCTATATTAAATTTGAATATCTTTCTTAGTGAAATAACCTAAACAACATCCCCTTTCTAATATTACAAAGCTTTCCATAGTTTTAGTATACATGGTCATATCACATACTTCATATGTTGTATTATCATTCAAATGCTGCATGCACATATCCAAATATGGACTCTAATGAAGTATAACAATTTTATTGCCTTTATCTGAAGGCTTGATAATAAGATCCTGTCTGGCCATCAGAAGAGCAAGCCATTCATTTTTAGTCATATTAAATCGTTGATTTGATACACTTTTATACTGTTCTATAGGTACTTGTATAGAGAAACAAAGCATTTCTGAAAAACAACGAACAGTATTATTTGCATAAGGTGGAATTAATTTACTTGTACAAGGTACCGTGCTAGTATCAAGTAACATATATGCATTCGGTGAAGTATCCACATCAGAAATATCAGTTTTTATTCTTGTGCTTCTATCTTCATTGCTGTCAATATCAGTATGTTCATGTTGTGTATTCAACTGTTCAGCAAAAAAACACCCAAGATGCAACTTTCTGACAAACCTAAATATTTCTTGTCTTACTATATGAAATGCTGGTACAACGGTAGGAACAACTTTTAATCCAAGATTTAATACAGAATTTTGTTAGTCAGTAAGTGGACAACCATATAAATTAACAACATTGGAGCCACTATGTTGAAAAATATAATCAGTTCCATCTACCTCTTTTATATTGTGTATACGGTCCTTCACTCGTTGTAGGATGTTGTTTCCCCTTTTGGAGCCTTCTCAGTCGTTCCGAAAACGCTGTTGAAGTTCCGGTTCTAATGCTGGGGGCAGTGGAGGAAATGATTCAATATCTATGTCAGAGTCTATAGTATGCCCCAAACCATCCGAAGAGGCAAGAGACAGATAGTTGTTTTTTAGTTGTTTTTTTTTGTTTTTCCCCCGACTTTATTATTGGCACCAGCAGATTTATGTTTCTTAGTTGTCCATAAAAAGGCACGCCCACTCCTGTAATCGCGCAAGTCTCTCTTGATTTTATTTAAATTTAAAGCGGACCTGTTCATTTTCAAAAGTATTAAGTTTATCTTTCATGTTGGTCAACACTTCACCAACCTTAAAATTAGAAGCACCAATTTTATTCAAAATCTTAGTATGCATGGCAATAAGTTCATGTTTAACTTCAGTTGAACTACCTGGTTTTGAGGAAAAAAAGTTGGTTGGGGGGAGATTATGTTAGATGGTTAGAAATGCAGGCAGGAAGTTTTAGGGAGTCTAACAGAAGGTGGGAGACAGCACTGTGAGGAAATAAAAATGAAAAGTCTCCTCCTAGTCCTATAAGCTTGTCCAGTTAAGACAGATTAAAAGAATGATCATATACACATTGGCGATACAGGGTTCTGAGCATTATTTATCCATGGTCTGTGAAGCATTTAGATTTACAATCATTTTCAACACCGTTTTCCAGAGATCTCCATGGTTTTATTCTCATCTGTTCTGGAATGAAGTTCCTGACTGAGGTGCTACTTTAGACAAAGGGTCCAGTACACAGAATTTCACATATTATATCAGCTTCCACATTCATGTTTAGCCCTTTACTACCCACTGAAGGATTTCTGCTTCACAGGAGATGCTTTGTGCATTTCACATGCATGTCTAAGGAGCACAATAGGTGCTGCAAACTGACAGCAGTCGCACAGAATAAACAGCAGTCCATCTCTAGTTCACTCTCGTTGTAAATTACACGACCTTTACCAACTGCAACATCAGCAATATCCATTACAGGGAGCTACCATCCAAATCTGACAATATATTGTCATCTACTTTCCTGAATCTCAAAGAATGCCCCCACAATCATATCACCATATTTTGTCCAATGACAACTCTAAGATGGTTTCACACGGCACAAATTATTTAACTGTACACCTCCTGACAGAGTGGATCTATGGACTATCTCCCCTCTTTTGAAGAGCTTCCAAAACTTCCTTAAAGTTGAAGTCTTTAGGAGGAGATTGGGACAGCACCCTTCCTTCTTCCTCTGAAGCAAGTCAGTTTCTCTTGCACGTCATCCTTTTTGGAACCTCAGGTGTTAGAGGACTGGTTCTCCGACTGGGCAGTATGTTTGAGGACATCAGTTCGGCACTGATCCTGGAAAAGTAGGAATGTGTAGAGATGCACGTAGAATGGTGTCCATGGGTGGCGCAGACACCAGTGGAGCCCATGAAGAAAAGCTTGTAGGAGAAGCTATGATCCTCCCCATAACCTTGTAAGCCAAACTCATGTCTGTCTGAACAGAGGAACCCCCACAGAGAATTGGAGCTGCTCCCTCAGAGGAGACTGCCTTTGTGAGAAGATACCTGAATCAGATAGAGCAGATGGACCTGAGGAGGGTACTGGTATCACAGCACAGAAAGCAAACTATTTAGGACACCAAAAAAAGATGGATACCATACTCGATGGGTCCGAAGGTGCTAAGTGTCAAGATCAATGTCAAGAAGTCTATTCTGAGAGCCACTCAAATCCGAAGGCCTCAGAGTCAAGTGAATCAAACCTTCTGAGCTGAAAAGAAGGCATGCACTCAGCAATGACGAGACCAGCTCCACATGTGAAGTCGGTCCTCATACCAATGGATCCAATGGTTTGGCTGGACAAGGAATAAGTAAAAAGGGGATGAGGGACCAGCCCATTCCACCCTTGGAACATAGTGGGATGGCAGAACACCCACATTGATCTAGGCCTCCATCATATGATCCAATTCCAAATCAGAGGCAATCCTGAAAGACTAAGATCCTGAATAACCTAATCAAAGATTCAGATGGGGGTAGTGAAGGGAATTTTGCAAGTTCCCTGTTGGAAAGCGTACCACAAACTGTGCACCTAGGAGAGGTACCTCCAAAGACAATTGACTCCAAGGGGAATGGGCTGATGCAAGAGATGGTCTTAACAGTTGACTCTACATCAAGGGAAAAGCTGGGTACAGAAGCTTCTATATTTTCTGTACTTGTCTCTCTCTGGGTCCGGTGGCAGCAAGCCCTTAATAACCAATTTGTTCCTCCTATCCAACAAAGTACACTGACCAAAAGCCTTGTAGATGGAGCAGTCAACAGTAAGGCATCAGATACCCAGACAATGCAATGATTATGCAAACACTGCAGTGGGACTGTGTGTGGATTCTACAGGCAATTCTTGAAACTCTCTTCTATGGCTCTGTTACCCTCAAAAGCTGCAATGACAACTATGATCACCACCAAAGGAAAACATATTATTAGCCATGTATATGTACAGATATTCTGTACTGCATAATTGTAGATCATGTAGACCAAGCCCCTACCTCCCCCACCCAAAGGCTGGAAGGCCTAATTCACTCACCAAGGAAAAAATGATTGAAAATGGAGGAAAATGTGCTCATAGTGAAGAAAGAGTGAAATAACTCTAAGGTGAGCAAAAGACTTTAATATTAAATATATAAACTGGTAAGAAGTGACAAGATGGCAAACGCAACCTGAAGGAGCTTCACATGCTGATGAATTACAGGTCGGAAAAAATATAAAGGAGCTCGAGGCTGGAGCACTAATTTTTGGGTCTATGTTAAATCAAACGCTTAAAAAAGCGAACGATGATTTATCGAACCCATGTACGCGAAAGCTTACAATCTGGAATGCTTAGAACAGTGATTTTTTTCCAAGGGAGAAAGAGAGAGGAGAAAAAAAAAAAAAAAATTTGCCGTTCCGCAAGAGAGAGAAAAAGTTATAAAACATTGCATAAAGAGGGGGGCTTCGCCCCCACACCCCCCCTACTTAAATATACCACCTCCGAGATCACACTACAGTGATGAAAACGGCAAAGTAATGGAAGCATCCAAGCGATTTCTTTCCCAGAGAAAGAATTCGCTTGTATGCAGTTTCGCTAGTTTGCCTTTTCGTGCTTTCAAGTTTGATCAAGACGCACTTGAAATAATGCGCCTTCAATTAATTAATAGGAACCCTAAGTTTTTGGGTAAGATCTGAAAAGTGGTTTACGGATCCACACTTCAGCTAGGGGTCTGAACGGAAAGAGAACATCAGCACGAATAAGGATAGAAGTACTGCTGGAACTGAATTAATTCCCAAGTCCTGTTGATTCACGTGGTGGACCCAGTTTTCACAAAATCTCAAAGACAATGTGGACATACAGATTGCATTTGTTTTATACTAGACTTGTTTCTAGCATATATGGACAGAAGTAGGTTAAGAAATAAAAATAGCTGGGTACACAGTTCCCAGGAAAATGCAAGTGCTCACTCCTGGTGTAAGCACTGAGGCCCAGACTGAAAAAAAATGTCACTGCAGAAACCTCAGGAGACAAAACATTCCTACAACAGGGTTAGGCCAGGTTCAGGGGTGGATGGCCCCCCTTGGTCCACAAAAGTGCACAAAAATCATAAAAACTGATAGGCCAAAAAAAGCCATAAAGATGAAATCTTGTATAACTGATTTTGACCATATTTTTGACTCGTATGTTTGATTTTCTGTAAACTGTTTGTGTTTTTTTTGGAGCTTTTCTCCTCGGGTCTCCAGTGAAAATGGGCCACAAGCCCAGCTGGACCAACCTGGTTAACAAATGTCAATAAAGAGTGGACTGAGTATTAAGAAAAATTGGGTATTGTTGCCATTATGCGAGAAGCCCAGAGTTTTCAGATAGAAGATATTAGAAAAGATTGACAGAAAGAAATAAGGGGAAAGACCACAATTGCACACGAAAAGCTGTCAACAGCTTCAAATAAGTTGCATTCATTAATACAACAGAGCCATGAAAAACATTACATAAACAAAGAATCTTGGCCTGCATGGAAAAAGTGAAAGTGGATCTGAGAAAATATAAAGAACAAAACCCAGAGATTAAAGGTAAAAAAAAGAAACCTGGACATGGGAAAGAAAACGCAGAAAGGATTAATACGGTAGACGTTAAACGAATAGAAAACGAAATCATGGACTATCTGATCTGAGCAGTGAAGTATTTAGTATAGAAATGCCACCAGATGTAATGTTGCAGCATTATGGAACAGTAAGTCCCCAAATTAAGGGGCAGTGAGTGGAATGGGAGGTATCTGAAGTATGGACATGGGAAAGAGAACGAGATTTGGTATGGCGCAATATTTACATAAGGGAGAAAGCAAACCTAGATCAATACAAAAAACAACAGCTCCAAAGATACCTGAAGAGAAATACAGGTAATGGTCACTTAACGTTCGGGACAGGCTCTATACCACTGAACATTAAGCAACCACCGTATCGTTCACATTGTGCTTCACTTAAATGAACTACCACATTTGTCTGATTAGCACAGTACGGATGTAAATGCGGTCGGTCATTGTGGAAGTATGTTAAGCGATGCACACCTGTACAGCCAAAGGCACCCTGACACGGAAAATTTCAGAAAAACAGAAGCTGTAGTTATGGATTATATGATAAGTGAAGAATTTAGTGTAGGAAATACAACATGGGTGAGGTCATGGCATTGTGGAACAACGAGTCCCCACAACTTGATCTACGGTGATGCTCTGAAGCCTTTTGTAGTAGACCACTACAAAATTTCAGTTGAAATTACACAACAAAGGAGGAAGCAGGAAACTGTGGCAACTCTGGCACAGGCAATTCTGTAGAGGGATAGGCCAAGGAGCAGCGGATGAAGCAGGATGCATCTGAAGAGGATAGGCCAAGGAGCAGCATATGCAGCTGGGTGCATCTGAAGAGGATAGGCCAAGGAGCAGTGGATGAAGCAGGGTACATCTGAAGAGGATAGGTCACAGGAGCAGTGGATGAAGCAGGGTACATCTGAAGAGGATAGGTCACAGGAAGATGTTCTTGAACTTTCTATATAATACCAGTAGAAAAATGGAGAGCAAAGAATGTGCATTCAGCCTAGAAGAAAAAGATCCAAGTGAAAAGCTTGATTTAACTGAGATGGATATACACCAAGACTGATGAAAAGAAATACATGACAGAAAGCAGATAAGACCCAAACGTAGACCACTACAAAATTTCAGTTGAAATTACACAACAAAGGAGGAAGCAGGAAACTGTGGCAACTCTGGCACAGGCAATTCTGTAGAGGGATAGGCCAAGGAGCAGCGGATGAAGCAGGATGCATCTGAAGAGGATAGGCCAAGGAGCAGCATATGCAGCTGGGTGCATCTGAAGAGGATAGGCCAAGGAGCAGCATATGCAGCTGGGTGCATCTGAAGAGGATAGGCCAAGGAGCAGCATATGCAGCTGGGTGCATCTGAAGAGGATAGGCCAAGGAGCAGTGGATGAAGCAGGGTACATCTGAAGAGGATAGGTCACAGGAGCAGTGGATGAAGCAGGGTACATCTGAAGAGGATAGGTCACAGGAGCAGTGGATGAAGCAGGGTACATCTGAAGAGGATAGGTCACAGGAAGATGTTCTTGAACTTTCTATATAATACCAGTAGAAAAAAGGAGAGCAAAGAATGTGCATTCAGCCTAGAAGAAAAAGATCCAAGTGAAAAGCTTGATTTAACTGAGATGGATATACACCAAGACTGATGAAAAGAAATACATGACAGAAAGCAGATAAGACCCAAACTGTTAGAAGTTTGTCAAAACAGATGAACACCCGGATTACAACTGTTAAGACAAAACTCTTGTAATACAACAGAAATAAATAGGATATATTACTGCACAATTAAATACAAGGTAAAGTCTTACCACACAAAGATACAGCAATATGAGAAGGAAGGGAATAAAATGCCACCATGGAAGCAAACAGAGAAAACTATAAAGCAATTAAGGCAATACGTGTCACTATTAGAAGAATATACAAGAGGGAACAGTTCAAACATACTTGAAATATAAATGTAATAAAAGCAACACAATGTAGAAAGCCTAGGATGCATCAAACATTATTGCAAACAATTAACCAAAAATATCAGCAGAGACATAAAAACTTAAAAAGATGTGCAGATAAATAGAAAGGAAATGTACAAAATAAGCAATTAATTGACTCCAAAAAGTTTTAGACAGAACTTGGAAACAAAGCAAAAGGAATAGAAATATCACCAAAAAGGAAAATGACACATTTTGGAGAAATCGTTATGAAGAGCCTGTGGAACACAAGATGCCAAATGAATATTAAAATTAAAAGACAAAGTTCTAATGTACAGAATATGAAATGGGATCAAGTAACGGCCAGAGAAACTGAAACAAAATTAAGAAAATCTCCTAACTGGAAAACTTGAGGCCCAGATAAGTTCTGGCTAAATATATCAACATCTTTACACAAAGATTTCGCTCAAAGTAAGAATTACTTGTATGTGCATCTGAATTAACACCAACCTGGTTAAGAGGAGAAATGAAATCACAAGCCGTCCTAAAAATAAGCCAATAACCTGCTTTCCAATGAGACACGAACTATATACTGGAACCGATGCAGACAGTTTAGTGCAATTTAGAAAATAAAACCTCAATTATGGCAATAGAACAAAAGGGAAACTAAAGAAAGTGATATGGAAAAAAGTACAGTTTTGTACCTACCATAAATGTAGATGTTCGAGGATCTCCATTGCTGCAGTCCTGACAAATGGGTACTCCGCTGCCCACCATCTGAGACTGGTACTTGTCAGTACAAATGCGCATGACCGACGCCATAACCTCAGTCTTTCTTGCCTCAGAGAATGCAAAAAGAAAACACCACCCAAAACCCAATCTAAAAAGAAAAAGGGGAAGGAGGGAGGACTGCAGCAATGGAGATCCTCGAACATCTACATTTATGGTAGGTACAAAACTGTACTATGTTCGTCTCCCATTGCTGCAGTCCTGACAAATGGGTAGAATCCCAGAGCAACGGAAAAAGGGAGGCTGGCCAACTAAATGGCAGGAGGAGCTGCAGACATGCCCTGTAAGACTGCAGTGGCAAACCCAGCCCTAGACCTAGAATAAAGAGGCAAATGATAATGCTTTGTAAAGGTATGTACAGAACTCCAAGTAGCTGCCTCTAGAATGTCTTTAGTAGCTACCCCTCTCAAAAAGCAGTAGAGGTGGCCTAGTAGACTGAGGCCTGATCCCAAGTGGAACCTCCTTACCATGATGAGATTAACAAAAAGCAATACAATGGCCGATCCACTTGGAAATAGTTTGTTTGAGACAGCTTTCCCACTTGAAGCCACAGCAAACTAAACAAATAACTGTTGAGATCTCCTGAACTCATTGGTTCTGAACAAATAATACCGTAACTGCCTATGCACATCCAAAGAATGCAAAACTCTTTCCCCTTCATTTTGGGGGTTAGCATAAAAAGTAGGCAAATGTATAGATTGGTTCAATGCCACATTAGAAACTACCTTAGGCAGAAAAGTAGGATTAGAAACTCTGTCCTGGTGAAAATTCAGAAAAGGTTCCACTGCCATGAGAGCCTGTAATTCAGATACCCTTCTAGCAGAAGTAACAGCCAATAAAAAAGCAGTCTTCCAGGACAACAACTTCAATTCAGCCGTAGCTGCAGGTTCAAAAGGAGGCAGAGTCAGCTTTTCCAAAACAAAATTAAGATCCCAGGCAGGAGTAGGAGCCCTCGTGGGGTCTTATATTCTTTGCCCCTCTAAGAAACTGTTTAAGCAAAGGATGTGAAAATAAAGGAGGATCACCATCATAGTGAGCAGAAATAGCTGCAGCATGCACTTTATCGAAGAGAAGGACAAACCCTTGTCCAGTAACATAGTCAAATATTGCAAAGTACAACTCAAATTAGGCAACGTGACATCAAGGCCTTTAGCTGAACTCCAAAGAAAAAATCTCTTCCATTTATTAGCATAAACTTTTCGAGTACTAGGGCCTGGCTTCCAAAGGACATCCAAAACTTGTTGAGGGAGCTGAAGGCCCTTATCCTCTAAAACTGAATAAAATTTGCTGTCAGGTGTAGGGATTGCACCCTGACATTGAGAAAATGATTGTTTTCTTGAGACAATAAGTGAGGAATCCGTGGTAATGGCCAGGGTGTCCCGTGAATTAGGCTCCTCAGCAGAGGGTACCAATGTTGACGAGGCCAATCCGGCGCTATAAGGATCATGCAAGGTTTGTCCCTCCTGACTTTCAACAGGACCTTTGGAAGAAGAGGCAGAGGAGGAAAGGCATACACGTGAAGGTTGCTCCAACTGAAGGATAGTGCATCTATTTTCCAGGCTTTGGATGAAACAGCCTTGTGCAAAACAGAGGTAGTTGGGAATTCAGAGGAGAAGCGAACAGATCTATGTCTGGAGTTCCCCAAGCCATGGTCAACTGACGAAATACCTGAGGGTCCAACTTCCATTCGTGAGGATCCACCATCTGTCTGCTCAGAACATCTGCTAACAAATTTTGTGCTCCTGGCAGAAACTGTGCTCGAAGGGTGATGTGCAGATCCAAAGCAGTTTCCCATAACAGCATTGCTTGTCTGCAAAGAGGGTAAGAATGAGTTCCCCTGCTTGTTGATGTACCACATGACAGTTGTGTTGTCTGTTGAATCAACACCAGTCCCGGTCAAGTAGATCCTTGAATGCTTTCAATGCAAATTGAACTGCCAGCATCTCCTTCATGTTGATATGCAAGTGAAGCAGCTCCGGGGCCAAAGGTCTTGAATCCATTTTCCTTTGAAATGAGCTCCCCAGGCTGACTCTGTCGTTAATATCTGACTTGTTGGGTCACAGAGAGTCCCTTGTTGAGGTGACATTCCTGAGCACACCACACAAATTCTTTCTGAATGCAAGGTAGAAATGACAGTATCCAAATCGTGGCTGTGTTGAGTCCAAACGCTTTTGAGATACTATTGTAGCTTCCTCATATGCAGTTTGGCATTGGGAAGTACTAGAATGCAAGATGCCATGAACCCCAAGGCTTGAAGGACTGTCCTTGCAGTCAGCCTGGACATTACAGATAGCTGTTGGAAGTATAGGTGAAGATTTCTTTGTTTGTCCGGGGTGAGAGATGCCATCTGAGTAGCTGTATTCAGTCTCACACCCAGAAAACACATCTCCTGTGAGGGTACTAGACTGGACTTTATTTCGCTCACAGAATACCCTAGGCATCTGAAAACTGTCATCACATACTGCAGATGTCTTGCCCTGAGCCAGTATCAAACAATCGTCCAGATAAGGATAAATTTGAATTCCCTTAGCCGGAGAAAAGCTATTACCGAGCCAGGACTTTTGTGAATACCCTAGATAAGCCAAAGGGCAATGCAGAGAACTGATAATGCAAATTCCCAGTCCGAAACCTCAGGAATTTCCTGCAACTGGGCCTGATAGGAATGTGAAGATAGGCCTCCTTGAGATCCAAAGTCACCATCCAGTGATCTCTGCCTAGCATAGGCAACAGCTGCTGCAGTGTCAACATCTTGAATTTCCAGAAAGGTGTTTAGAATGGATAAATCCAGAATGGGCCTCCAAGTATTTCCCTTCTTTGGCACTAAGAAAAGACGGGAATAAAACCCTGTCTCTGTCCACAGAAGGAACTGCCTGTATTGCTCCCAACCGAGCAGAGAAAAATCTGTGCCTGCGCTTCCAGTCTTTGCTGATGAGGCACATCCGCCATACCTTTGAAAGGAGGGAATGTGTGAAAATAAAACTTGTAGCCTCGAGTTATAATGTCCAATACCCATTTGTCTTGGGTAACCAAATGCCAATTCCTTTTGAAAAGTCCCAGTTTTCCTCCTAGAGGAGCCGCCAGCAAAGCAGAGTCCGGCAGCTGAAGACACAGGTCATTGGTACTGCTTCCAAGGACTGACCCCTGCCCACCCCAGCAGAAGGGTAAAAGAATTCAAAGGCCTAGAAGTAACAGGGCCCTGAGAGGAAGCCCTACCTCTACCACGACCTGCCCCTAGAATGAAAATCCGAAGAGGGAAAAGACCATTCCCTAGCAGGCCAATTCCTACTGAACTTAGGGGGCTGAACCTGTAAGAAGTCCTTTACCGTCTGCATAGACTTAGCTTTTTCCTCCATTTTTTCAAAACTGATTCCACTGGAGGGCCAAAAAGAACATCATATTGCAAAGGAGCATCCATAATGCGAGCCTTAACATGCTCTGACAAGGACTGATCTCTAAGCCAGGCATGTCTGCGAACAACAGAACTAGTAGCAGCCACCCTGGAAGAAGCTTGTAAAGCATCAAAACCACACTGCAAAGAATGCTTACCAACCTGGTCTGAAGCATGCACTAAATCCTGAAGCTCCTTACAGTCAACACCTTCAGACAAAGCATCCACTTTACATTTCAATTGACTTAGCAAATAATTCTGATACCTGAGCATATGAAATTGACAATTTAAAGCTCTCATAGCCAAAGTAGAAGAGGTATACAGTTTTACCCCACCTATCCAGGGCCCTAGAATCCTTGTCCAGAGGAACCGGATTCTTAACCACAGAAGCCTTAACACCTTTGGGGCCTTGAGAAATAGTTTCTGGATCAGCCCTAGGACTCTTATACAAGTACTTGTGAGCTTCCGGAACCCTGTAGTATCTATCTGGTTTAACTGGGGCAGGGGCAGAGAATCTGGGTTAAGGGCAGCCTCAGAAAATACATCCTGAACAACATCCAGTACAGGGGAATAGCCAAAGGCCTGTGCTGAGGTAAAACAAGAATTCTCTCAGCCTTTGAATCAGAATAATCCTGGCCATCCCACTGGAAATGTTCCCTCATGGAATGCAAAGTTTCAGAAAGAAAAAATCTTCTGGACTCAGCCTCTGAATCAGAATAGGGAGGGAAATCCTGAAGCTCTTCCACAGAGGAATCTGACTCATTGGAAGACTGAACCAGACCCTCCAACTCTGTGTCTATCCTGGGCCTCTTCACAGGGGGGGGGCATGGAACCCCTAATTAAAGTAATCAAATCTTCAGCCATCTTTAACATGTGCTTCCTAGGAGCTGGACCCTGGGGATTAGCACCAGCAGGGATAGACTTAGATTTAGAATGGCCTTTGCCTTGAGAAGGAGGAGGTCTAACTACCCTGAGGGGAGGAAGCCACTGACAAAGAAGCACCCTCAGCCTGGCCTAACACAGGAGAAGCCACTTCCTGCAGTAACAAAGGCTCCCCTAGACACACTGGTAAACTGTCAGAAGGAGCCACTGAAGCAGTCAGTGGTTCCACAGAACCGAGCCTCATCCTGTTTGGACCGCAAAGACTTATCTTTGCGCTTCTTAGAAGAACCGGCATGTTATAATTACAACGTTTACCAAACACCAGCCTAGCACAGTCCAACCGACATTTAATAAAATAGCACAAAAGTGACACCCAACAAGCCCTAAACAAGGAATGCAGAGTGAATGGTAATCCCTATGAGGAATCTGTTTCCCACAAGAAATACAGTTATTAACTTTTTCTGACATCCGCAATACTGAGGCAAGAAAAGACAAAAATGTTCCCAACAGGGTACTTAGCCAACTTGGTATCCGGTCTGAAACTCGAACACCGACAATTCCAGAGCACTTGCAAAACTGCTTCTGCTGAGGACCATGCGGCAAGAAAGACTGAGGTTATGGCGTCGGTCATGCGCATTTGTACTGACAAGTACCATTGTCAGGACTGCAGCAATGGGAGACGACGAACATCATTTTGTTGCTAAACTAAGCCACACAGAATTGTAAAAAGGAGAATTTAAGTATGGTATGGATGTACAGACATCGATCACACTACAGCGACCATTAAATAGTGGCAAATCACTTTGCAGTTAAGCCACGACAAAGGACAAATTATCATCCCTAGGGATAAAAATTCATAGGGGATATTACAGGGTCATTCTCCATCACTTCTGCTGTTTTGTCTTGCCTTGTTCTTGACCTATAATGCTGCTCACATAACAGATTGAGCTGTGGCTGCAAGATGGCTTCTAGAAAACCTTGTTTAAGGCCTTATCTACTTTTTGTGGAGGACTTAACATTGTATAGTTAATCAGATGAAGAGTTAAAAGTATATCTAAGTGGTTAAAACTTTCTCAGATGATATAAGAATGTCATCTGGTCTTGATAAGTGTGCAAAATCAACATTTAAAGCAAGAAAGCTACAGCACCAAGAAAATATCAGTCTGGGACAGAAATGTGATAAAGGAACTTCAGCAGGAAGGAGTGTATAAATATTGGAGAACTGATGAAGTAACTGCAATAAAACTTGTAAGAAATACTTCAGAATGGACTAAAACGTAGTCTGGACATCTAGGAATAACGTGCAAGCTGTAAACCAATTTTCTCTTCCTGTTGTAACTTGCAGATTTGCTGACCTCACCAGAGCCAAAAAGAGTGAAAGACGACTTTTCTTCTTAGTTTTGCAGAAACGTATCTGCATCAAATGGGAATGGAAATCAAACCAGAAGTAAACAAAAATCAGAAGCAACTGAAATGTGCCAAAAGGAATAAAAGGAGAAGGAAAGAAATGTGGAAGAGGTATAAATATTACCGCAAGTGCAGAGATCTCCGGAACAACCTCATGTCGATCAGGATTCGATGGAGAAGTGGTTACAGAGAGGTGAACTGCAGCCAAAAGATGAAAGGTTAATAATGGCATCCTAGGACAGTGGACTGTGTACAGAGTCTGCTGGACAAGTGGGAGAAACAGAAATTCAGGTTTTAAATAAAATGGAAACCATTGCACATTTTGTTGCTGGGTGTGATACACTCATGGCAAACGTCTATATACTGAAAGGCACGATAATGAGGCAAGACTGTTGCACTGGGGATTATGCAAACACTACAAAAGTGAAGTAGTCAAGCAGCATTGGAAACATGAGCCACAAACCATTGTGGGGAATTATGAAGTTCTTATCACATGGGATCACCCATTACCAGCAGTTCAAAACTAGATACAAGAAAAACAGATACACACGTCCAGTAAAAATAGCAAAAGTAGCATTGCTCATTGAAATTGCTTCACCTAGTGATTACTGTGTCTTGTGCACAGACACAAGCACAGTCATAAAACACCAAGATTTACAAAGAGAAACAAGAGCAATGTGGGAGAAATCCTGATAATTCCAATATCAGTAAGAGCAACAGGTCTAAAAGAATTGAGAGACATATTTAGATACAGATGAATGTAATGCCATATGAATTACAAGAGGAGTCAATTCTGGGCACAATGCAGGTGTTGCAAAGAGTATGTTTGGCCAACAAAGACTGAAACGATACTAATTTTATAAACTTCACACCTTAACTTAGGAATGGGGTCTATTCCAGTCATAGTATTAGAAACCTAAAAGACTTGGAAAAAAAATTAAACAGGATCAGATGTTAATTCTTAAGGTGTAGCTCTTTGCCCAAGAGTAGGCAAGTGCAGTGTTGGCCAGGCAGGTGCCACTGCTGCCCCCATGGCAACTACTGTTGTTTGCTGTAGCAGGTACCAAAAAAGTAGTGGAAATATTTCTTGTTGAGCACCATTTCTAAGATATGACCGATAACTCATCTCACTGGGCTTACTGACCACCTAATTTTCCCTACTTTATGGTGACTGACCGTAGGCAGAATGGTGCTTCAGTATCTACTTTCCCTTGGCTCAAGTTCTCTGCAGGTATTACCAAAAAAACATGTTCCTTAGCTCCATCCAAAAGTAAGATAGCTCCCATACTTTCCAAATCAGTAACTCATCCCCAAATTTCCAGCTTTCATACAACTTTCACTCAGATTGGAGGCATTTTACAAATGAAAAACATTCCTTGTTGCAAAATTAAACCTCTTAGCAAGTAGCAGATGCACACTGACCATGCTTCTGATGAATTTTACATTTCACTATCAATAACCCAGGCTGACCAAATGAAAACTGCCTCCAGCCAAAATGCCATGCCCCCAGTCTCCACCTAGAACAGACATTTCAAATATGAAGGATTAAAAGGCAAAGCTATATAGTTAAAATAACTTGTTGTAAAGTTGTTAAAAACAAAGCATCCTGCAGCAATAACAGCTACTATCCAGACAAACATCCAAACTTCGTCAACTTATTCAATCCACAAATGTGTTAATCCAACAGTTCTCCCAGTTCTCCTTTAAAAATATTTTGATGAGCCCAGTTATAACCCCCGTTTCACAGAAGTGGGAACAATAAACCATCAGTGTTCTTCTCAAGTCACACGGTGATTTAAAATAGACAATGAATGGTGCTTACACAAGTCTTTTAGAAAAGAAAAAAATAAACAAATGCAAACACTGAATATTCACAACAGCTAAAGTCTTCTAAAACTGCTTTAGTTAAACTATTCGTTAATCCAGTACACATTTAGTGCTTAACGTAACCCATGTATGAAGAACTACTGCACTGCTTGCTAAAAGTTCGAGCTGCTCACTGTATTTAAAACAAGAATGACCAGTGGGAAATGCCAGATACAAGCCCACCCTCTAGAAGACAGCTTAAGGCCCTTACTAAACCACAAGCAATCTGGACTTTACCACTGTCCAGAGCAATGAAGCAGTCACTTACAGAAGGATGGGAGTAAGTGGCTAATGTCATCTCTCCCATCCCTGGGGGGGTAGGGTGTTTGCAGAATCCTATAACCATGACTCCATCTGGGTAAGTCCCATACTGAAGGTCCTGCAACTGGGACTACCAGGGCAGGAACCCATCAAGAAGTGCACAAGCACTCTAGCTCTAAATCAATGGGTCCAATAAACTAGGCACTGCACTTTCTGGTCAATGGGGCACAAAAAATACTAACTCCTGCTGAATGACTAAAAATCTCCACTCTTGCATCAGTCCTCAGTGCGTCCTAGGTTACCGGGTATCAAAACGAAAAGTGGGACTACAGGGATGGTAGATGCAAACCTATCTAAACCACGCCGACTATTATTTTATAAAGGCAAATTTACATACCAGTATTCTGGCCTAAGGAAAGGAAAAAAAACTCTAGGTAGGTAACTTGTACTAGCAGACATTTTTTGTTCATAGCACTGCAGAGAACTAGGTCAAAATACAGGTTTATTTTAAAGTTGTTAGCTTATTAACCTTGTAAGTATGTGGCTCACAAATGATCTTTATCATACATAAGCAGAGTCACTTGTCCGGCACAGCATACGAGAAGGCATACAAACAATGGCTGCAAAATGTAGTAGTAACAAAGCAATAGGTTAATGTAATGTGAGTTAATAAAAATCTGGTATTCTGCAAGCAGAGACGTGGGAAAGCTGAAGTGTGCAAGAAACAAATAAGCACAGTCACACCATTATCAAAGTTGTACAAATGTTACTGTGTGGTGGACGGTTCTATTCTGTAACCCTGTCGTACGATTCCCTCCCCCAAACAAAAACTTGAGGATGGTTTACCTGTACTGGGCGACGTTGCTGATCCTGAATGGCCAGTTGTCTCCCATCAGGTATGCCAAAAAAGGGACTGAAGCCAAAACCAGAGAACATGTTTCGCATCTGTTGTCTGTGAGCAGCGAAAGGATCCCTACAAAGAAGAAACAGGCTGTCTGAATTCTGTGATGACACAATTACAACAAAATCATGAAAATGCTGACACTGAAAAAACAAAAGAACTTCTTTTGGTGTGACAGGATGCCTACAACATTTAAACAATATTCATTTTCAGTGGCTGCACAGTCATGAAAACTAGGCAAAACCATGTACAGTATAGGTCAGTATTGCGTCAGCGGTTTGCAGATGCTAGCAGTTCGATTAATTTCTCCTTGTGCTGATAGGCAACAGAGTCCACATTAAAACAATCCTTCCATTTCAAGAGTGTCTTGCATACATAATGTCACATCAGACAGAAACATAGCCTTTTCAGAAACAGTTTCTATATCAACACCCTAATATTTTAGGGTAACTGCAAACAAGAATTCTAGACAAAGCCTAAAATAGACACAAAGGCCCAAAAATCAGGGACAAATCTTAAATATTGCTCTTATAAACTTAAACCGACAGAACATATTTTGAATTACCATGCATTTTCTGAAGGAAATTAAGTCTGAAACAAGTGTCTGACTTCAATCCTCTAGGATATGCCAGAAAGACCAGAAAGGAACAAACCAAGAACATGAGGCAAAAATCTGGACATTCTCTGAAGCTCTGGACAGCTTTACAGATGCAAAAAAAAAAAAAAAAAAAAAAAATAATATCAGGCCTACAGAAAAGGCCATATTCAGTTACTGCACTTCAGAGGCACTATGGCCATCACAAGTACTGATACACAAAAAAGGTCCAATCAAAGCCCTCGTGAAAAATTAAGAACTTTGATGAGCTGGTCACCTGAGTAAGCAATTGTTCTCAGCCAACTGACCTTGTGATAACATCAAGATCAGGGCATGGCCAGGAGATTCTCAGATTTTGCAGTAAAGCTGCGCGAGAACCACAGGAACAGCTCTGGAGTAACTGTAAAATTCACAAATACTTGTGTGGTCAAACAGCGAGTCTCACAGGAGATAGATGGCAGCTCAAGAGTGTGTTTTTAATATTTAGCCAGTAAGTACAAACAGCTTCTTTGACCCTGCATTTATAGACCATCAACCATTTTACCTTGCACTTGGCTGCAGCTATTCTTTGCGACGTGCGACACAAAATGACCCAAGTCCTCAATGTTTTACTCTGGTGTGTCACCAAGAAAAAGTGTCTTGTGTCTCAGCATCTCTGTTACAGCAGATAGGAAAACAGCCAAGAGAGGCATGGAGACATGTAGTGTATTTGGGTATGTGAGTACCAAGTCACCGTTGCGTACAGTGCAGGATGTTCTTAACATAGGCTACGATGCAGAGGACCGTTACCCAACACTACCAGTCCCCTAGAACCAATCATTTTGGCAGCACACCACACAGTTCTATTCTGACCACGTCATTCATAATAAAAATTAAAATGATGCCATCAGAAGACTGCTGGAAGATATTGCTTGCAGTGATAGTGTGTTTTCACAACTGGGAAGCTGAAAGGCAGGAGGTGGACATCAGTTGCCAGGATTGTTCCCTTTCTAAAGGTGGTAAAAGAAAACAGTTTCTACAGATTACCAACTTTGACGGTGGAATGAAATACCAAAGACAGTTAGAGAAGTGATTATTCAAAGGAGCTCCTAACAGACATCACACACACAGTTATCAAAAGAATACACACATGAAAAGAAAAAAAAAATTGTGTTGGCAGGTATCAGTGTACTCAAATGTACTACAATGGTTTCAGAGACCCTCTTCTTGACTCCTTTCTTACTTTCATTCTGCAACAGAGAGCAAGCGTGAGCAAGTGATATACTATTCCACCAGGTACTACAAACTAACCCGTCATCTCAACTTTACCTATAAATCAGACATTTTTTTTCTAATAGCATCAAAAAGGTCCACTCGATGCTGGTGTCTGTGTCTGCAGAAACAGCACACTGTGCTCGTTCCTTCTGGTGACCATAAGCACAGAAACTGACAGGAGAGGATGAAGACAGCGGAGACAAGCTAGGGAGAAGACCTCTATAAAAGACATCGCTCCTGAAAAACTTATAAAAGGGAAGTAAATACTGTGGGAAGAAACAGCCAGGGAATTGTTATGGCTAGCCTTGTATAGGCCCTAGGGCTGATAGCCTAGTACCAACCTATGCACCTAAAAATGCAAGTAGCCCCCCCCCCCATCACCACCAACATAAAGCAGTGAAATTGTACACCTTGGTGGTAGGAGGAAAGGAATGCAGTATTTACTGCAAGAGCATATCCTGAAAATCCACCATTAAGTGGACCAACCCAGCTGACTATCTTGTGTTATTCTAGGCAAACGTTTTGCAGCAGATGCTACACAATGGATAATCTCAAGTCATACAGTATGAAGAGGAAACAAGGGAAAGAACATTTAGTTTAAAAGGTGAGGTTAAATTTCTTGTTCATATGGTGTACACCCTGCAGAGTTCTCCAACAAGACTATCCTCTGCTTGACTTACAAAGCAATGTCTAACCCAGCTCTGTTAGAAATGCTACATCTAAAGAAATCCCAATCCCTACGCACCATACGCTCCAGAGACCTCAACCTCATTACCACAATCAACAGAACGTGCTGGAGGGACAGGTTCATAACCCAGAGACTGCCCATGCTATGGAATAGACTTCCCATACAAGTCAAACAGAGCACCTCACTGGCCCTCTTTCAAGAGAAATCTTGATGAGAAACAGAAAATTCACCGCGGGGATCACTGCAGTAGCTCTACTTGACAGAGGTGCTGGGAACCAAGTTCAGGTGGCACAATGCCAAGGTAATCCTATGGGCTAGGCTTGTAAAGGCTCCAGGGCCATTAGGTTCACAGCTGTGTACTAGGCTAACAGAAAAGTGATCCAAATTAGATGCTAGAAAAGCAGTAACGGTAAAATGATAAAATGATTACTACACCAGCTCCATCTTGCAGAAAGGAGAACAAAGTCACATTACACAGCACACTATGTTTTGTTAACTAGGGCAATGAACTAATCTAAGATGGATGCATTTCAGACAGAACCTGAGGGTTCCTATTACCTTGTCGAATCCCTGAAACTTTGAATCGGAGAACATCGAACTCAGATGGTCGAAGTTTCAGGAATTCGAACATGAAAAAAATAAGTAAAAATCCTAAAACCTACCTGTTGCAAGCCCCCCTCCACCCCCTTCGCTCTTTAAAAATATACCAACTCCGAGATCACAATACAGTGTGGAAAGGGAAGATTTCCCTTTACCGCAATGTAGTGCGATCTCGGAGTTGATATATTTAAAGAGCGGGGGGGGTGCAGGGGGGGGCTTGTCCCCCTGCTTACAATATTTTAACGTAATCGAAGTTCTGAAACTTCGAACATAAGGTTTCACCCTTATGGTGTTCTAAGTTTCAGAACTTTGAAAACGTAATAGGAATCCATAACTTGGACGTTAGACACAAACAAGGAAATAAAAGGTCACCATTTACAAAAAACATTAATTTTGAGAAAACATTAATTTTGAGAAAACATTAATTTTGAGAAAACAGTTTCCTCCCACATCCCAAAGACATGCTGTAGGTGGATTGGACGCACTAAATTGGACCTAGGCGTGAGTGCTTGCATGTGTGCCTTCTGTGGAAGGTTGGGTGTCGGGCTGGCAACTAGTCACCGTAAAACTTCACTGCCAATCATAAGCGAACACGTGATCTGCTGTGGCGTCCCCTAACCGGGAAAAGCCGAAAGACTGAAATAGTAAAAGGACATTACATACATAAAATACATTGGGAGATGAATACACTGTACATAATCAGCAACACAGACAGGCAAGTAAAAATACAAAAGTAAAAGGATGCATACAATAATTTACATTTTACACGTTTCTTATTAAAGGCCTCTATCAGGATATGCAATATTATCCAGCAAGAAGATGACTGAACAATTAATCTTCATCAAGTCAATCATGTGTGCAGATACACAAATGAGGGTGGGGTGAAGCATGTATTCTGTTAATGGGACAAGAGAACTTCCAGGACTCAAAACTGCATGTTTACCTCAAGCAATAAAAGCCAGGCCTTTTAAACAGGCAGAAGACTGGTTTACTCTGGCTTTGAGAAGCACGAGTTGGTCCTGTGGTTCTCACTAGTACATCAGCAGAAAATGCAAAGCAGAAGTAGTAGTTGAAATTTAAAGCACTGACAGCCTTCCGCTGTGTAATCATCATCTTCTTTCGGCTTTTCCCGGTTAGGGGTCGCCACAGCGGATCATCTGTTTGCTCATGACTGGCAGTGACGTTTTACGGTGTCGAGTTGCCAGCCCAGCCTTCCGCAGAAGGCACACACACACACACCTAGGGCCAATTTAGAGAGTGTCCAATCCACCTACTGCAGGTCTTTGGGATGTGGGAGGAAACCGGAGCACCAGGAGGAAACCCACACGACCACAGGGAGAACATGCACACTTTGC
Organism: Protopterus annectens; assembly: GCF_019279795.1. Taxonomy (NCBI): domain Eukaryota; kingdom Metazoa; phylum Chordata; order Ceratodontiformes; family Protopteridae; genus Protopterus; species Protopterus annectens. The sequence continues at coordinate 43,682,449 of NC_056741.1, forward strand.
ACAGAAGGCACCCCAGCAAAGAACTGAAACAGAACCTCTTGCTGTGAGGCAGCAATGCTAACTGCTGCCGCCCTAGCCTTCTGCTATGTAATACTACATTAAAATTGGAATGTTCAGCTACGGCAGGAATTACAAAGGATTCATCAAGGTAGGATTCCAGGATTGAAACTAAAAGATTATACAATGCAAGAACCATGTGCATCCCAAAAATGTTCAGCTGAGAAGAAAAGTGTGCTACAGGACTTTGGAGTGAATAAAACAAAGGCTCATTAAAGCTGTCAGACTAGTAGAAGTCCTTAAAATGTATGGAAAGACATTCCCTAGGGTCAACCAGTTTTCCATACTGTATATGCTTCACAACTGATGGTCAGACTTGCAGGAGATGATGCTGCCTATGGACTTGTGGGAAGCAAAGAACCATAAGTTTAACTACTATGAAATACCATGCGTGATCTTGCTGCAGACAGTCCTAGAGCTTTAAACAATGTATGATCCAAGAGGAAATCTTGCCATATTCCTGGAGTCTGCTGCATCTTCCTTATTTATTCACCAGAGGAGGAGTTACATTAGGTCACATGACCATGCACCCACACTGACCTCGCCAAGTTTGTCTGTCAGTAGTCGAACAATCAGAATCATAGCAACTTGCAATCAAGCATTTTCTATTTGCAACTGACTATGCAACAAACCTTCAGTGGATGTGCTTAAAACCCCATGTCATTTTATCTGCAGCCTCCCACAAAAAAAAAACAGTTTACCAGTAATTACCATCACTGATACACACTGAACTTGAGGGAACAGCAGTACTAACACAAAATATATCTTGGGGTGCTACTTAACCCTCAACCATCTTTTAACAAACCTACTGCGATACAAATAAAGTCATGACACAAATAACCGTTTATCTACCCCTAAAAGCTATTATATTGCTGTGCATGTTCTTGATTACATACTTCCAATTATAGCTTCATGGTCTGGACAAAATCTTTCCTTCCTGTAAGCAGCTGAAAGCAATTATGGCTTAACCCCCTCTCTCTACTCATCACTGCATCACTTTTACAGATACAAACTGGCTCCCACTTACTACTAGGTCCTCTCTCTGCATTCAAATACCCTAATTTTCCAAACACTTCATTTTAGTGAATAAACGTCATTAGCTCAACAAGATGCAATTAAACTCTTACTTAGTTCAAAACTGTGCTGTCCTACAACTAGGAGACCTCCCTTCAAGTCTTACTACCTGTGAAATATCCCTTAATAAAAGTTATCCCTCCCTCACTAGAATGCTATCCCGGAAGCTAGCAAACTGGCAGACAGCACCATTTTATTTAAAATAAAATCCTTGTGAAACCATCTCAAAAAGTAATACCAGTACCAGCTGCTCTGCACACACCTGATTACCACCTGCTTATGCATAAATGCATGTACGCTTCTAGATTCCTTACAGCAAGGTACACTTGGTACATAATATATAAAATGTACTCTCTTTGGCACAGTCTTTGAGTTCACACTGAACGCATGCTTTTTTTTGGAACCAGTCTTCTAAAATCACCTTCTATACTCCTCCTCTGCCAACTCTGGCAGAACCAGTCCAGCGAATACACTGCACAGGAACTATCACGGTCCAGCAACCATCACGCAAGCCTGAAGCCCATCCTTGAAAGGACTGAAAATGTGCAGTTATGTTATGTGTAATCCATTAAAGTTCATATAAGCGAAGACATACAGTTCACAGAAGCAATATAGGGACAGCTGGGTGTCCATCTACACTCACCTGCTGTACTGATGCATACTCTGTACTAGAGGACATGGCTCCATTGAACCTCCAGCACCACATATATCATGGTTATATAGTACAGCCCATAAATAAGCAATCACTTTATAGGATCATAGGAAGTTACTAGGCTAATGGACCTCAGTCAACACCGGTTGTCCCTGTCAGTGAGGGACACAGGTGGAACCCGTGACAAATTTGTCGTTTCCCATCCACTCAAAGGCTGCGCTTGAAGAGGGTCAGCGAGGTGCTCCGTTTGACGTGTATGAGAAGTCTATTCCAGAGACTGGGCAGCCTCTGGGAGACCAACCTCTCTCTCCAGCATGTTTTGTTGATGTCGCTTATTAGATTCAGGCCTTTTGAGTAGGTAGTGCATGAGGACTTAAGACTCAGATATGGAGCAACTCTAGTAGGCAGGATCTGAGATTGCCTTGTAGGAGAGAGACACACAACACCCCTGAGCAATCTATATGATAAAGAGTAGAGTGACAGTGATTTGAGCCAGTCTGTATAGGACAGGTGTTTGAGACCATGGATTCTCTGTGTGGTATTTCAGTGGCCTTTCCAGTTTATGCAAATGTTTGGAGAGGTATATCCCAAACAGGGTGTTATACTCAATTACTGGTCTAATGAGGGAGGAGCATAGTGAGGTAATTGCATCCAGAAAAAAGGAGGTTCTCTCTAATTATGAGTTGAACCAAGTAAAAGGCTTTTCTGACCACTGGTGCTACATGACTGCCGAATGTGAAGTTATCAACCTGAGTGCCCAGGTCTCTCACCACAGGCTGTGTGCTTAGGGGGTTGCCACTGATGTGGTAATTGGTAGGGGACAGTTTTTGCAGAATGGTAGGGGGATAAAATTTTTGCATTTAACTTGAGGCCATGACTTTGGCACCAGTCATCAGTTGCTGCGAGACCCTCTTGCAGTATGTTATCATTTGGGGAGTCAATGACAGCACCCAAATTAGTCATCCACAAACCTGGTCAGCCACAGGCCTTTTGTCTTTTCCTGTACCTCTGGAGAAATAGATGCCAAACGGTAGGGGTCCCAGGACAGATCCCTGGGGAACTCCACTAGTGACAGGTCTGCTGTCAGAGGTGGAAGTGCCTATTTTGACCTTGAGGGTCCTGTCGATGAGCCAGTTAGCCACCCACCAGATGAGATGAGGATTTAGGCTAAGTTGTGATACCTTTTCAATGATGCCCGAGTGGGGGATTGTGTCAAAGGCCTTGGTCAAGTCAAGGTAATCTGTATGCACCGACATTCCCTCATCGAGGGCCTTGGTGACTGTCTCAAAGTCAATCAGATTCAACAAGCAAGATCTGCACTTGATGAATCCGAACCAGGTGGGGTCAAGTACTTGGAGATTTTTTATATGATCCATAACAATGTTTGTTTGTGTATTCCAAAATAACTGCCAATTCACAGCTCATCACCCTTACCACCACAGAAACAGGACAAACTATTTGCTTTGGTTTCTTTTTCAGACTACTTCCTCCTCCTTTTCTGCCTTTACTATGACATGTTGCACCTAATTCTCTAAACATGTGTAAACATCCGCTTTACTCTTCCTGGGTTTGTCTACTGCTCCCTGTAATTCTATTTCCCCCCTCTCAGCTTCTATTTTACAGTCTTCAACTCAGTTATCTCTGGAAACAGTCTTATCTTTCACCACAGCCAAACCTTACTGATTGAATCAGCAAAGTAAAACTGTGGTTGGGTTATGTTCGGGCACACTCCACTTTCTACCCTACCCCAATTCTCACCCCCCCTCTTCTACTCTATATTTAAAATATCCCAACTCCACTGCTAAAACGTTCTTCAATCTAGCTCTGCATCAAAACAATCAGAACATAATCCAGTCACAACTGCCCTACAACTAGCATCCCTGACTTAAAGTGCTATACGCGAAGTGTCCTTTTAGAATATATACTGCTGTAACTAGAACTACTCTTCGCACCGTTACAGTGCAATATAATATCTTCAGCAAACTCTTACATATTGTAAAAAATGTCTCCGACTCCAACCCTATTAGTGTGCCTCCTTAGCACAGTAGCACTCTTACCAACTACCATATACCATACTTCCCAAATAAATGTAATTAATGGCCCTACAAACCCATACTCGCTACACCAAGTTAAAGTCCGTCATCACAGCACCCACTGTACAAGCAAACCTTCTTAGATTTTTAGATACCTCCAATTAAAAAAAAAATCTATGTTACCATATGAAATCCAATAAAACTAAAGCAGAGATGCATTTGGCATCACACTTTCCTTCATAAAATTTCCATCAATGATCAATCTGTGGAGACATTTACCCAAACCCTGGTCCCGCATAAAGTACAGTTGTGTACACTTATCATAAATGTAGATGTTAGAGTGTATTCACTGCTGCAGTCATTACATTTGGGTAATCTGCTGGCAGGTTGCCCTCAGTCGGCCTGCTTAACAAAGTCTTGGGTCCTGCATCGGTTCTGTCCCTTCTTCCAAGACATCAGGTAGTCAGGGGTATAAAACATGCAGCCAACTTCATTACCTCAGTTTTTCCTTGCCCCAGATGTCAGGTGCCCCCCCCCCCCAATGGGGAGCAAAACCTAAATCAAATTACAGCAATATACCTCCAATCAAAAGCAAATAAACCAAAAAGGCTTTTAAGCATAGGAACAGAAAGTAGAGGTATAGACAGAAGAAACAGGGTGCTGGAGGGAGGGTAACCAGGACTGCAACAGTGAATACCATAAATGTAGATGTTAGAGTGTAAGTTTTGTGTTTCACTGTTGGAGTCATTACATTTGGGTAGATTCCCAAAGCCATGGTTGGGAGGATGGATTTATACAGCATTAGGCCAGCTACAAGGCCCTGCAAGACAGCAGTGGCAAAGCCAGCTCTGGATTTAGAGAAAATTAGTAAATGATAATGCTTGGAAAAAGTATGAACTGAACTTCAGGTAGCAGCTTCTAGAATATTCCTGGTAGGAACACCTCTGAGAAAGGCTGTAGAAATGGATGCTGCCCTGGTGGAATGAGATCTGATCCCCTGGGGGAATAGGCTTTCCATGATGCTTGTAGCAGAATTTAATGCAATGGCTTATCCATTTAGAGATGGTTTGTTTTGAAATAGCCTTTCCCTCTACCCCTGCAGCAAATGCTACCAGCAGTTGTTCAGATTTTCTTCGAGTTTTAGTTCTGTCCAAGTAAAACCTTAGTTGTCTGTGCACATCCAATGAATGCAGAATCCGTTCCCCTGTGTTCTGTGGATTGGGAAAGAAAGTTGGCAAATGAATGGACTGATTAAGAGCCACACTGGATACCACCTTGGGCATGAAGGATGGACTTGTCCCGAGCGACACCCTGTCCGCATGAAAAATGATGAAAGGCTCCACTGCCATAAGGGCCTGAAACTCGGATATCCTTCTAGCTGAAGTAATTGCCAGAAGGAAGGCTGTTTTCCAAGAAATACATTTTAAGTATGTAGTAGCAGCTGGCTTGAAAGGAGGCAGAGTGAGTTTCTCCAATACAAAGTTAAGGTCTCAGGCAGGGGCTGGAGCTCTCCTGGGTGGTCGCAAGTTCTTGGCCCCTCTGAGATGCTGCTTGAGCAGAGGATGAGAGAAGAGGGGAGGTTTTGTGTTATAATGAGCTAAAATGGCGGAGGCGTGGATTTTAATTGAGGAAAAAGATAGGCCCTTGTAAACTCTCTCAGTTAAATATTATAAAATCCGAGGTAAATTGGGTGCTGCTGTGCTCATTCCTTGAAACTGATTCCAAGCAAAATATTTTCCATTTGTCAGCATAAGATTTTCTAGTATTAGGTCTTCTCACCTCCAAAATGACATCCATCACAGGTTTGCTGAGGGATGTTAAGGGTGAATTTAAGTGATTAGCCAAGCTGCAAGGTTCAACGTAGGGAGCCGAGGGTGCAGAATCTGGTTCTCCTGCTGAGACAGTAAGGAAGGTGCCATGGGGATATTAAGACAGATACTGCACAGGAGCGGGTACCAGTGTTGGCGTGGTCAGTCTGGAGCAATCAAAATCATTTTTGGTTTGTCCGGTTTGACTTTTAGCAGAACTCTGGAGAGCAGAGACAGAGGGGGAAAGGCGTAGACTGATTGGATGTTCTGTCCTTCAGCTGGAAAAACCTCTTTCCAGGCTTTTTTGTGAGTTCTTGTGCAAAACTTGTCCAACTGGTACTTCTGGGGGGAGGCAAATAGATGTCTGGGCTCCCCCATTTGCTTGTCAACATGTTGAAAATCCGTGGTTCCAGTTTCCATTCGTGTGGGTCCATGAGATTTCTGCTTAGTTCATTTGCCAGAATACTCAGCTTTCCTGGCAGGAATTGAGCTTGTAGTTGTACTGGGTAGTTCAAGGCCGTGTTCCACAATGCCATGGCTAGTCTGCAGAGGGGGTATGAGTGTGTACCCCCCTGCTTGTTTAATGTACCACATATCCATGGTGTTGTCAGTCTTTACCATTAGTTGTCCTGGATTAAGGTAGTCCTTAAAGGCTGTCAGAGCATTCTGTCCAGCTAGCATTTCTTTTTTATTGATATGTAGGTGCATTTGATTTGGGCTCCATTTGCCCTGAATGCACTTCCCTGCCAGATGAGCCCCCCCATGCATAGTCTGATGCGTCTGTAGTTAGGGTTTGGGTGGCAGGGGGTGGTGTGAATGGCAGTCCCTTGTTTTGGTGGCAGGCCTCTGCCCACCATAGGAACTCTAGGCATAGGCATGATATGATGGGAATCATTGTTTCCAGGCTGTGACAATGTTGACTCCATAAAACTTTTAAGTACCACTGAAGTTTCCTCATATGCAGTCTTGCATATGGAATTAGAAGAATGCAGGAGGCCATGAACCCCAAGGCTTGCAGTATTTGTCTTGCAGATAGCAGGGCCACCTGTTTGAAGTAAGTCACCAAATGACTTTGCTTTTCTGGCATGAGGAAAGCCATCTGGGCAGTTGTATTCAAGCTTGCACCCAGGAATATAATTTGAGAGGGTACCAGTTGTGATTTATTTTCGTTTATGGTGTACCCTAGACAAGTTAGAACCCTTTTTACAAACGCCAGATGTTTTATAAGTATGTCATGATTTTCTGCCTGAATTAGACAATCGTCCAGATATGGATATATTTGAATATTTCTTTGCCTGCAAAATGCAATTACTGGAGCCAGGCACTTTGTGAATACCTTGGAAGCAGTAGACAAGCCAAAGGGCAGTGCAGAGAACGGATAATGCAAGTAGCCTGCTTTGAAGCATAGGTATCTTCTGCAAAATTCCCCGATTGGGATATACAGGTAAGCTTCTTTTAAATCTAGTGTTGCCAACCAGGCATCCTTGCCTAGCATAGGAAGTCAACATCTAGAACTTTGGAATGTCCAGAAAGGTGTTTAGAGTAGACAGGTCCAGAATTGGACGCCATGATTTGTCTTTTCCGGGTACCAGGAAAATTGTGGAATAAAAACCTTGTCCCTTTTCCTCTTCTGGTACTGGTTGAATAGCCCCTCATGTTTAAGAGGGAAAGTACTTGTTTCTGAGCCTCTGCCCACTGATTTGGAGGCAGGTCTGGCCACCCGTTTGGAGTTGGTAATGTGTGGAAATGAAATCTGTATCCCAGGGACACTATATTTAAAACCCATTTATCCTGGGTTATGAGTTGCCAGTTTTTTGCATGAAGAGCAATTTTTCCCCCCAAAGGGGCAGCTGAGAGGCAAGTGCTTGGTAATTTTAAAGGAAAGTCATTGAGACTGTTTACCATATGGGGTGTCTTGTTATTTCCAGATTTGGAAGTGGAAGCACCTCATTACTTAGTTCTGAGAGTCCCTTGGGAATGAAACCTGGTGCTTTTGGTGCATCTGGGTTTGGCCCGAGTGGATCTGGAAGGAGCTGGAAAGGACCAGTTCTTAGGCCAGTGCCTACTAAATCTTGGAGGTTGCACTTGTAAGAAATATTTCACAGTTTGCATAGATTTAGCTTTATCTTCCATCTTTTTTAGAACTTCTTCAGCCTTATTGCCAAACCTAAGGTCCTGATGCAAAGGAGCAGCCAACAATTTTGCTTTAACATGATCAGGCAGAGACTGCTCCTTAAGCCAAGCATGCCTTCTAAGCTCAGACCCAGTAACAGGAGCCCTGCAAGAGGCCTCTAAATAAACAAAACCACATTGCAAAGTATGGTTTTCCAACTTGTTCAGCTGAATGCAATAAATCCTGTAAATATTTAAATTTTCCACACAGTCAGAAATCAGCAATTTTCTGTTTAAGCAGTCCCATGATATGCTGCTGATATTTTAGCATATGAAATTGACAGTTTAAAGCCCTGACTGTCAAGTATAAACCTTTTTACCCCATCTATCCAACGGCCTGGAGCTTCTAACAGAAGGGGTAGGATTTTAGCAGTAGAAGCCTTAATGCCCTTGGGCCCCTGAGAAATGGTTTCTGGGTCCGCAACAGGATTTTTGAAAAGGAACTTGTGGGACTCGGGAACCCTGTAGTATCTGTCTTGTACAGGTGATATATCCAAAGGCCTATGCCAAGGAAGGAGGAGGAAATCCCCAAGCCTCTTTTTGGATTCAGAAAATTCCTGACTTTCCCAGTGGAAATGCTCCCTTAAGGTATGTAAAGTTTCCCCACAAGAAAAGTCCTCAGGGAGGGAAGCAGAGGGAATGGAATCATCTGCATCAGAATCCTCAAAGTAGGTATGGACAAATCAGGTCATTAGAAGAGTCAGAAGAAACAGAGTCCTGTTCAGGAGATTCATAGTCAAGCTCAGCCCTAGGCCTCTTAGAAGGGGTGGGGGGGTTGACTACCCCTGATTAGAGTAATTCAATCTTCAGCCATTTTGATAATTTGTTTTTTTAGGCATAGGGGCCTGAACATGTGGCCTGGGTGTCTGTTTTTAGACAGAGATTGAGATTTAGGCCTTAGTATTTAAGGTGGAGTCGGTTTAATATGCAAGTCTGTAGGCCTGAATACACCCTCAGAAGCCGGTGCCTGCACAGCAGCTCTGGACCCATCCAAAGTAGAGATATCCACGGGTTCCATAGGTGAAGCATCTTGCGGCATACCGGACTCCGAATGGGTCTCAGTAGAGGCCTGCGAATCAGAAGTAGTGGGTATCAGGGCCTGCGAAAGCACCTCGCTGAGTACCGGCGAACTGGCGACTGGCTTAGAAGCATCGTCGGCAGTTTTGGACCTCAACGGCCTATCTTTTTCTTTGTGTTTTTTCAGTATTCCGGTAGTCGGATGACTAACAGACGTCATTTCTGGATAATTAAACCAAGAACCGAAATATTTAGAGGCAAAAATGTACAGACGACGGATAGTGCACTGATTAAATAAAGCACAAAACCGACAGCAAGGTACGTCGTGGTCAGGGCCTAGGCAAGGAATACAGTACAAATGAAAGTCTTTATGACGTATTTGCTTCCCACAAGTAATGCAATTATTAACTTTTACTGACATCGGTAAGGAGCAAGAAAAAGTTTCCCCAATGGGGTATTTAGCTTTAAGTTGAAGACTTCGGTTCTGAAACTCGAAAACGAAAATTTCAGGAGTCAGTCGACCGGCACTTGCGAACTGCTTCTGCTTCGGGCACTGCACGTCAAGAAAGACTGAAGTAAGGATGTCAGCTGCATTTTTTATACCCCTGATGACCGGATGTCATGGAAGAAGGGACACCAACCGACGCAGGACCCAAGACTTTGTCAATCAGGCCAACCTGCCAGCAGATTACCCAAATGTAATGACTGCAACAGTGAAACACGAAGAACATCAGGAAAAACACACACAGAGCACAGTATTAAATGAACTATTCTCTTTTCCTCTTAAAATCCAGGAGGCACATGCTTGTACTGTCACATACTCCCCAGATGTAATCATAGCTAAAGAAACGTGGCTGGGAAAGAAAAAGGACATAAATGACAATGACGTTACCCACCTGGTTTCAGTATAATTAGGCTTAGCAGGAAAAATAAGCAGGAAGTGGCACAGCCATCAATTACAAGAATTCCCCGAATATAACTGCATATGCCCAAGGAGGTACCACAGGTTACTTATATGGAACTCCCCGAATATAACTGCATATGCCCAAGGAGGTACCACAGGTTACTTGTATGGAACTCCCCGAATATAACTGCATATGCCCAAGGAGGTACCACAGGTTACTTGTATGGAACTCTCTGTATCACATCTCAAAATCAATAGGAAAGTGCACTGTTTAGCAGCCATATATATCCCACCAGGTAAAAACACTACCACTGTGGAAAATATCCTAAACTGGATATCCCACCATATATAACATGGAACAATAATAAGAGACCCAAATATAGATTGGCAGATTAACATCAGCACCCCATCAAACGTATTTAGTAACTAACTGTACTGTATAAAGCTAGAGTCCACAAAGGTACTGGTAGGCAATCTACCTTGAAATGGATTCTTAGTAATAGTCCCAACAAAATTAGGGCAGCCGGTAGCCTTCCAGACAGCGTAAGTGACCATCAACATACTGCAACTTCTGAGAGAGTAAGTATCAAAGAAACAATTTACAACCAAGTTCTTAACGCAAAAAGCTCTGACAAAAACACACTTATCAAATCCTTAAGAAAACATAACTGGAAAATACCCAGTGTACTCCAATGAGATATTCCTAGAAAATTCTCAGTAACATCCCCCAGTATGTACTAAAAGGGTCAAACCCAATCCTGCACCATGGTTAACAAGAGAGACTAAGAAATTAATGTTGTGGTGTGACAAAACCTTGAAAGAGTAGCTGAAAAAGAGAACACAAAATACATTTCAAACTTTTCGTGCAACCAGGGAATAGGACAAAATACCAAATAAAACATGACAAACATTTTAACAGCTCCAAAATAAACACCAAAACAAAAAACTCTTCTGGGACATCCATAAACAAACCTGCATCCAGACCAAAATTACCACCCCCACACCAACATCATAAACAACTATTTTACACAGACTACATTGTCACTCACAAATATTAATGCTTTCACTACCTTCTCAGTACCAGCAGCCTCTGCTAAATATACTCAGCTATTTGACTTCATCCCAGTGCTCATCTCCATAATTAAAAAAAATCCTACACAAGCTAAAAGCAACCACCCTAGCTGCTGACCAACTCACCTCAGACTACTTAAAAATGGCTGCAGATGCAATTGCTTTTCCAGTCTCTGTACTGATAAATCAATCTTAAAAAAAAAAAAAAAAGCACATTTACAGAGTTTAATAATTGGTCTATATCATAAGAACAATGCTCTTAGCGACCCCTGAAAGCCAAAACCACTAAATATCAAAGACACGGAACAGCAATTTATTTCCCCAGGGCGAGAAAAAAATAATCACAGGGACATTTTTGGGACTTTGGTCCACTGTGGTGCGATCTCAGAGGTGGTATATTTAAGTAGGGGTGTCAGGGGCCCCTCACTTTGTATTTTTTTTTTGGCGGAGCAGTGTTTTTTTCCGGGGGGGGGGGGGGTCGCTTTTCAGTCTCTTCGATATTTAGTGGTTTCGGCTTTTATGGGTCGATTAGAGCACGTTTGCTCTTTTTAGCTTTCGAACATATGATAGAGACCCTTAATAACTACAGGCCCATTGAACTACTCTCCCTCCTATCAAAAATACCTGAAAAATGTACTCCTACACAGCTTCTACATCACCTAAATTCAAATATGCTCTCGGAAACGCATCGTGCTTTCAGACACCACCAAAATACAACCACCACCCTTCCTACACTATAAACCAGCATAGGAAAAATGGTAGCCTTGTGCCAACTGTGTGCTCCTAGACTTATCCAAACCTTTTGACGTTGTATCGCACCATTTACTTGTTGACCTGTCTTCAACAGGTACTTCTCTATCTTCCCGTAAATGTTTCCTTAGTTATCTAGCTGGAAGTCAACAAGCAATCAAAAGGTAACAGGACCTCTCTCTTCCTGTTACCATAGGTTCTCCTCATAGCTCAATATTAGGGTCCCTTCTTTTTAATATTTTTATAAACAAGCTTCACAATACCACACACACCAAACAAATATAGTACAATATGTAGATGACTCAACTTTAATACGTACACCCCCCAAAATATCCAGGCTGCAAGAAGTCACTCAAATTTGTCTCTTCAATCAAAATCTGGCTGAAAAATTCAAACCTACTCCTTAATCCCAATAAAACAAAACTGATGCTCTTCACCCCAAATTATCTCCATCAAAAAATTTTTCTTGGTTACATCAGCAATTATTACAACTGTGGTGGTACCACAGACTAAAATTACTGGGCATTGTAAGAGAGGACAATCTTAACTTGGATCAACATTCTTCAAACAATTAAAAAAGACCCACCAGAAAATAGGCTCCCTTTACAGGACGAAACAGTACCTTACAGACCCAGCAAGAAAAAGCCTAGCCTCATCCCATTTGCTTCCAACCCTCTTGTATGCCTCACCTGTCCTTACAAACTTAAGCTCTGCACCAAGATACAAACTAGCCTCCATTTACTACCAGCACTAAACACCGAGCTCACCACTGCCAAACCTTAAAGCAGCTAAACCGGCTAGAGCTTAAGGACTCCATAGCATACACTTACCTAGTTATGGCATACAAACTGATATTTTCCTGAACAATGCCCTTAATTGGAGAAAACAGAAAAAAAAAACATAACATGCTATTGCCCTGCCCTGCACCCCCTCAAGGGAGACTAAGTACTACTAAAGCAAATGATTCATCAGGTGACTCACTACAGTCCTGTTGTATCCCCAAGCTCTGAAACACCATGTTCACACAAGTAAAAATGATTAAAACTTCCAAGCTATAAAAAAGCCAACTAGAGTACCTTAAGTTCTTCACCAGGTTGAGACCCCCTAGTAAAAGCACAAACTTATTGCTCATCACAAAAACTTTTTGCCCTGCTCCGCTTGAATCATTACACTTAAACAACTTTCCCTCCTGCACTTGATTTAATGCATCTTTTCACCCCCCCAACACCATTTCTCACTTTGCTCTTTTTCTAACTGCCCCCCACCACTCTACCCTCTCATGCATCCTCTGTACACCAAAGTTATAAACCTTCTAAATGCACCAATTTGGAACATGAAGCCTAAACAGAAATAAACCTATACCATGCCCTCAATCATACGCTATTACCACTTTCCTCTTGTACAATACCGATATCTTCCATCTCCTTCTACATAATTTTATCTCAAACTCATTACAAATGTATACAATACTAAAATCTCCCTTTCTACACAATTTATAACCAACTCCTTGCAAACCTAAACTTCTTTACAATAATGCTTTCCCTTCTGCAGTATCAATCCATTTGTCCTACCTACCTTTTCTCTGCAAGATTTTACAGCTGGAACAGCTGTATAGACTTGCAATTGTTGACAAATACTTTACAGATATACCCATATTGCAATTATGTGGGTGGGCAATAGGAAGTTCACCCCAGGGATCACTTCAGTGGCCTTGCTTGACAGGGGCACTGGGAACTAACGTTTGGGGGCATAATGCCAGGGAATCTACTTGGGCTAGGCTTACATAGGCTCCAGGGCTGTTAGCCTAGTATACACCTATGAACCTAGGTTTGTTGTTTCATGAAAAATAAAACTTTTTCCAAGATTCATTTCTCAATATAAATGTACTGTGGTGGACCTTTTCTCCCTGGGCCTCCGCTGAAAAGGGGCTCTGCCCAGTTGGACTTTCATGGTCAACAATGGCAAAAAAATAAAATAAAATAAAAAAATATATACAGAATCAAATGGTATGCTGTGCACCATTACTGCTTCTGTACGTTCCGTTTTGTGTCTGTCTGGCCTGGATTGAGGCTGAAAAGGGTACTCTGAACAGTACATAAATCAAATCAATATACAGACAGAGAGCCTGCCTACAACAGGAAAGCAGATGTCAAGATGGATTTCACCTGGGTTCTAACAAAAACACATACTACAAAGGGCAAGTTGCAGCTTCCTGTACTAATGCCAGGCTCTGAAAAACTTGGGCAGTGATGTATATGTTCTCAGACAGCTTGCCATTGTTTATGACCACAAGAAGCTGACTGCTCAACTGCAAGTCTCTGCATGTGGACAGTATTAGGGGCAGTGCAGTAGTTAGCATAGTCACCTCACAGCAACAGGCTCTCTGGTTTGATTCTCAACTGGAGCACCTTCTGCCCAGAGTCTGCATGCCCTCCATGCATTTTCATGGGTTTCCTCAGAGTGCTCCATTTTTCTCCCGCATTCCAAACACAGGCATCTGGAGCATTTCAAAGCTTTTCCCCCAAGTTTTAAGAGTTTCAGATGTATTAGTAAACACAGAACCCTACGTGTCAACAAAAGTATAAAAATGATCACCGTCTAACATCTTGGGTAGCAGTCTAAAGTCTAAAACAGGTGTGAGACAAATTATTCAGTAAATACCTTTCCTTTTGAAAAGGGAAGGGCTTGATGTACTCCGCTTCCCAGGAGGAGCACAACCTCGGACAAAGTACGGCACAGCTGAAGGTAGGGCAGTACTGACCCGGAGGTAAAAGTTATGGACAATCCATTTAAACCTGAAAGAGGCTTACATACACCCAGCCTTCCCAGACACTGCATCATGCAACCAACTGGAGGCTGAATGTCTCTGGCTAATAGCCCCCCCCCCAGTTTTTGAGGTGGGTATAAAAGGTGGAAAAAAATTAGTGTCTCATATATAGTAACGTGAAACTGATCCTAAGGTGATCTGGTGTTCAGACATTTTTGATGAATATGCTGCTGGAGAACTGGTCTACCACACAAAAAAAACCTATTGGGGGTATGGGGGGATACAAAGCATTTTGTAACTCCTCCTCAAGTACAGTACATTTTACCCACAAAGGACAGTGCCTTATCCCTGGACAACTGTTATATTTCCTGAACAAACAGCTCACCTATGAAGTATACATCTAACATTGGTCTTTAGCACAATCTTGTGTGTTTTGGGGGATGCTTTAAGCTACCAATGTCTCAGAGTATACAGAAGTTATGCTGTTCCTGAGGAAACCTCTGCAGCAACACAAAATAGCTCCACATCACGTCTGACTAACAAGCCTTGCAGGTCAGAGCTCACTTCCCAGGAGGGGATAACTTAGTTCATAAGTGTGACCAAGCACTAGACAGCACAGGCCCAATAAACACATCACTTATTAATATTAAAAGTGTGAACACTGCCACCTAGATATTATGATTTAGATAAAAATGACAGCAAGTGAAAACAACCGAATTCAATAATGCATTCAGTTAGCAACTCTGGAGGCTAGTGGGCATAGCCCCATTAGTATCACTAGACAACAGACCCCTTTCAGGGGCTACCAGAATTGGCATTATATTACTAAGGAAACAGTCCCAGGCATCAGGAATTTCCACTACTCTTTTGATTAAGTGCCATGGGATCTTTATCACCAGTTATCCCCAACTTAGGCAGATGTGGCCTCAGTTTACCATATTATCAAAAAGTACGGCACACTCAAGAGTGCAGTACCCCCTTATGACGCATTATTTGAAAAATTAACCAAAATCTTCTAGAATGGGAAAAGAACCCACAACCACCTAACCTTCTAGCAAACCATGGCACATATACAGAGTCAGCAGCTTAGCAGGAATAGCCAATATAAAGAATACAATAGAAGTGGACCAGACAAATTGGATTTTTGGATACACTACAAGTGTGGTAGAGACAGACCGACATGAATACCCTATAATTTTTAGGAAAATGTTTACCACTTTTACCATTTTATAACTGTAATAAGACATCTTCCTAAATTATGTATTTAAAAACTTAGAACCAAAACTAGTCTAGATTATCTTCTTCTTTCGGCTGTTCCCATCAGGGGTCACCACAGCAGATCAACTGTTTCCATTTCTTCCCGTCCTCTGCATCTTGCTCCGTCACATCAGCCACCTGCATGTCCTCTCTCACCACATCCATAAACCTTATCTTAGGCCTTCCTCTTTTCCTGTTACCTGGTAGCTTCATCCTTAGCATCTTTTTCCCAATATACTCTGCATCCCTCCTCAGCACATGTCCAAACCAACGTAATCGTGCCTCTCTGTCTTTGTCTCCAAACCTTCCAACCTGGGCTGACCCCCTAATATACTTATTCCTAATCCTGTCCACCCTCGTCACACTCAGTGCAAATCTTAACATCTTCAACTCTGCTATGTCAAGCTCCGACTCCTGCCTTTTTGTCAAGGCCACTGTCTCCAACCCATATAACATAGCTGGTCTCACTACCCTCTTGTAGACCTTCCCTTTCACTCTTACTGGTACCCGTCTATCACAAATCACTCCTGACACTCTTCTCCACCCACTCTATCCTGCCTGTACTCTCTTCTTCACCTCTCTTCCACACTCACCATTACTCTGAACTGTTGATCCCAAGTATTTAAACTCATCCACCTTCGCCATCTCTACTCCCTGCATCCTCACCGTTCCTCTATCCTCCCTCTCATTCACACACATACATTCTGTCTTAGTCCTGCTGACCTTCATTCCTCTTCTCTCTAGAGCATACATCCACCTCTCCAGGGTCTCATCCACCTGTTCCCTACTCTCACTACAGATCACAATGTCATCTGCAAACATCATAGTCCATGAGGACTCCTCCTGATCTCGTCTGTCAACCTGCCCATCACCACTGCAAATAAGAAAGTGCTCAGAGCTAATCCTTGATGTAATCCCACCTCCACCTTAAATGCATCCGTCACTCCCACCGCAGACATCATCGCTGTCACACTACCCTCGTACATATCCTGTACCACTCTTACATACTTCTCGGACACTCCTGACTTCCTCATACCATACCACAACTCCTCTCTAGGCACGCTGTCATATGCTTTCTCTAAATCCACAAAGACAATGCAACTCCTTCTGACCTTCTCTCTACTTCTCCATAAACACTCTCAGAGCAAACATCGCATCGGTAGTGCTCTTTCCTGGCATGAAACCATACAGCTGATCACAAATCATCACGTGTCCCTTCTTAACCTAGCTTCCACTACCCTTTCCCATAACGTCTTGCTGTGACTGATAAATAGTCTAGATGATAACAGTGAAAAATTACTACAAAGTGACATTGAAGAGATTCGATTTAAATTTTAATGTATTTTTCTGTCTTCTCTTTTTACTCATGTTCATACATATATTGTTGCCAAACTTTATACGTGAGCGTTTCCTCAAATGAAACTGTATAACCCTCAACTTCATTCTCAATGAACTCTGTTAAATAGCATGACACCAAATGTGTTAATTTGTAACAGTGTATTTTTATCATTTATACTTTTGTATCACTTTTATATCAACTGTATTATGCATACTGGAGCTTTTCTCCCTGGGCCACCACTGAAAATGGGTCATTTTGGCCCAATGGACTTCCCCAGTAATCAAACTGGAAATAAATAAGTGTCAGAGGAAATTGAAGGCCGACCATGAAAAAGTAAATTATGGGGAGAAATACAAGTCTTTGCAGTTCGATAAATGTACAACTTCATGGCTACTAAAACTGATGAAGTCTAATTCTGGAAGTCATTCAGAAACCACAATATACGGTTACTGTGGGGACTTTAACTTAAATGTCTAGGAATTAAAAAAAAAGTAATCTCCTCTTCAACCACAGCTGTACGACAAAGAAATGGATGCTACTGTACAAGATTGAAAAAACAAAAAAATCCAGAATATAAATAACTGAGAAATGTAAAGTTACTAGAAAAGTTGAGTGGAGGGTCAGTTAACAAATCTGCTTGATTTATGAGCAAAGTAAAGGACTAAAAACATTATGAACTTTAGAAAAATTTTAAAGACCCTTTTGATTAACACCAGTGTGGGTAATGACAGCCAGTTCCAATACCTGAAAAGGTCCATTAATGCAAAATCGACATCACTAAAGGACTCCAGGCAGTAACTTATGCAAAACCACACAGATGACCATATTTGCATCTTTTCAGCATGCAAATGTGTCTTTTACATACAGCTATTTAACTGCCTTTCCTCAAGTAACTCAATGTTTAGCTTCCTTTCAGGTCTGCTACATTTAAACTGTGTTGAAACCATTGTATCAATTGTCTTACTCAGAAAAAAGTGTTTTTACCAAGATGTAGAAATTAGCACTACAAAGTCAAATCATTTGCATTCTGGTACAGCTTAACATCGGCCTATGAATCTATGCTAACTGCCCTTGTGGGCCATTTTAAGCCTAGCCAATTAACTCCTTTCAGGATCAAACCCTGTACCTTGCGTCTGTAAGGTAGACACTATTATGCCGACTCCCAACTCCATAATGAATGAAGTATGGATCTGTAAATGAAATGCATCTCTGCCACAACCCAGGCCATCAAGCAAAACCAACATTAAAATTAAAAAGCAGCGATGCAAGCATGAAAGTGCTGCCTAGTAAGTTATAATTACAGCTGGTCTGACGTCTCAGAAATAGGGCTTCAGTTAGCAATACTGCTAACTCAGGTGCATGTGGGCAGTAGTCTGGGGGGGGGTAGGTTTGAACTAGCCAAAGATCAGCTGGACAGCATGGGAAAAAAGGGAGATGGAAAGAGTCACCCAACCTCTATAAAAGTCTGGAAGCACAGTACAAGAATAATGACATGTCACCTCTCTGCCTCAAGTCCCCTTCAATTTCCCTAAAATAATGCCAAAATTAGATGTACTGATGACATAAGTGGATAGTCAGTCTACTGGCCAGCAGCCATTCAGGAAGATTGGGAAAAGATTAGACAAGGAGAGACAGAAGGGGTCTGCTAAGACACAGTAGGTGGTCAGCAGTCACACAAGGGGGGGGGGTAATACTAATACTACACGTTGGTAACAAGCAGAAACTACAAACTCCTGCGACTTAACTACAAAGTTTGCAAGATCAAAAATAGAGGAACTGAAGAATAAACTGCTGCAAACGGTTTTTGCCGTGGTAAAGGTAACTCATGGCTGTACAAACCAGTTCCTTGAGAGCAAAGAAGGTGCGTTAAGTGTTGGCAAGAAAGAACATTCACAAAGGAGCACAGGATGAATTAAAGACATCACATACTTCAGGCTGTGTATAAGTAAACCTCATGGATAAGTCAAAGGGGCAGGTTTGACACCAAAGTCTATCAAAATACATTGACCCCTATATAAGTTGGTGTGGTAAAGTTGGGGATTCCTTAAGTTTTCATGCACTGATTCTAGGACTTTACTCTTTATCTTAAATTGGCACAGATATTAGGGTACGGCAGGAAACTGGAGAATCAGAGAATAAATTAATGCACCAGTGAGGTAAACATTTTCTTTTGTCTAATAAATCACGAAGCTTGGGGTGAGGCATTGTAGGGTTGTGAATGACAGCAACAAACTGGAACACATTACTGTGGCTGCACCAGTAAATCCGTGTTGGAAGCACACTCCCCACTGGTGCACAAGGCTGTGGGTTCTATTCCAACAGTTAGAATGCTGACACTGCAGTGCAGTATGGGGGGTGCTGCACTCTTCAGTGTGTCACCCTACAGGAAACATTAAAAAAATCCCATGGCACCTAGCATAGGTTTACACTAGGTGCTAAGGACCACCAGCATTTTTTTAAAAGCCTAGCTGTGCAACCAACCCAGGTTTTGTCTAGAGTACCCTAGATACCTATATAGTGGGATATGTTAATAAAGAGGTAGCCAAGGATTATGGGGTGGTTGGGGATTTACTTGCTGGTGGACCACTGCCTACAGTGAATTTGTGATTACCCATCCAATGATCAAGGGTTCATTTGAATTGGGTCAGGGATGAATTCTGCCTCATGTGGATGGGGAGTTTATTCCAAAGGGAAAAGGATCCTTCGAGACGCATATTGGTCTCTCCAGCATGTTTTATTTTTGTCACAAGCAAAGTTCAGGTCCTTGGATCTAATGTTTCTGGTGGCATTTGTTTTGTGAAGAGTAGGGAAGTTCCCTGATGCCCTGGGCAAAGTTTCCCTACTGTATACCAACTCTGGTCTCCCCTGAAGAGAGACACTACTAGAGTAGTGGGACTAACCTGGTCAAAGGATGTTGCTCTCTCAATGTTTACCTTCAGGAACACTTTTCCGTCTTGCAAGTGATATTATTTTCACTGGAAATACCCCAGATATGGTATATCTGCAGGCAGCTGCAATAGTACACTTTGTACATACACTACCTACAGCAGAGAGATTTTTTTTTAATCTGGGATACATGTACAGATATGAATGACAGCAATTTACTGAAATACATTATAATGATGGGTTTGGGGTTGAAACTAAAATGCATTACTGTGGCTATTACAGCTGTCATTGCTGGGGTTGGATGGTGGCTGTTAAAACAAATGGAAAAATATTATTCTTTGCCTTTATTACTACTTTCCTGTTTTTAATGGAAAGACACTAGATTTTTTCCTCTAAATTACCACATTACCCATGTACATGGTTATTCCCCTTTTAATGCAGATTGTACACATTGAGAAACTTATGCTAGACAAGCATAGATGGTAATTTACAAAAGTATACCAAGAACAGCATTATCAACGTCTTTCAGAGAAGCCCAATGACAAAGAGAGAGAGTTATGCATGCGTGACAACCTCCGAGTATTTAAAAATCATAAGACTAGTCTTTAAAACCAGATGAGGGTTAGAAAGAGAAACATTTATTTTCCAAGACCAAATGGCTTCACGTTGGGCCGATACAGTTAGTGATTTAAGCATAGCTCAGATGTTTAAACAATGTGTACACACCAAATCTGCCTTTTTATAAAGAAAAAAGGCCAGTAAAATTCATGGAAGAAAGACTAAACAGAAGGGTGCCCTACTGGAAGTTCGAGACTCAACAGTGCAAGCCCCAAACTGAGAAAATGGGGTAACATTCATTACACAGAAAGTCAATGTTACTCTAAATGTACACCCATTCCAAAATTGCTGCACCTTGGAGAAAAGGAAATTCTCAAAGACACAGCAATTATGAACTTGTGCTTTCCTCTAATAGCACTAAATTTCCAATCCAAGAGCAGCACTTGCAGTCCTCAAACTTAAACAGGAATCCAAACTCAACAGCAAAAATCATAACACTGTTAACCTCACAGCACTTAAACATGTTGTAAGGATTCAAATCAGCTTAAACTCCTGCAACAATAACGAGACATTAACTACATAACTCGCTCAACAGGACATTATCCATGAAATCTTGGATGCCTCGCTAGACTCGCCTCATCAAACCTCCAATGACTCTTCTCTAACATTAGTCTGGCTCATTATCAGAAGAATGAAAGCCAAGACCTAATGTCAAAAGACCCAACCAGGAACATCCAAATCCCAGAAGGCTGAAAAACAAAAAAATACTGGGTGTTTGCAGGGGGACAAGCCCTCTCTCCACACCCCCCACTAATTATAAACAAACTCAAAAGATAACACTGCAATGTGCAAAGAAGGAAAATACCAATCCCCACGGTACTGTGATCCCACACAATCAAGGTCTTTTGATCTTCTGGGGTTTTGATATTCATGGTTCAGTCTTGACATTCACTCTTGTGAGCTTTCCGAGTCACCCATTAGTCTATATGGGCTTCCAAAGGCTACAGCAAGGATATTCATATATCAGACACACTCCAATCAGGAGGCAGAGCTTGAAAACCTGACATCACTGGTGGGTTAAGCCCAACACTGCAGATAAAGCAGCACACTGGTCAATGGCTTTAGTGCGAGTCTGCAGATGTGGCTGAATATGCAGACAGAACTAGACAAGGCTGCAGTACAGTGGCTAATACACACCTCCAGTGCTGCACAGAAGGAAAGGATAGTATTTTTGGGCTGACAAACTGCTGCTGTATTTTTTTTTTCTTTTTTTATGAGAGAGGATGTGTGTTTTAACTTTAGGTGATCAGAAACCCCTCAGCCTCTCTTGTAAAGCTTATAGCAGACATCTGAAGAGAAAACTTGGGTCAAGTCAAACCCCGGATTAAGGAAAAATGTGGACTCTCTCCAGCAGTTACTAATTAGCACTTTAGGTCTTGTACAAAATGTGAGGTATCACTGGACTTGGACAATTCTATGAACAATTTTTTGTGTGTAATACATGTAGATGGTTTACTATCATGGGGCCAGCCATATACCAAGGGAGGTTCTGTTGGGAGTATAGGGTACAGCGACAATTGCTTCATGCTGTCTGGTCCCTGTATAAGTGGACCAAGCATTGTATCCACATTCCAGGAATTAAAATTAAAACAAAATGTGGTTACTGGGCTTCAAAAGGTGCCGCTTCTCACCACTTGTATTCATTACTTCTGCAATCACATTGGAGTCTAACGTGGATGAAGATGCATCATGTTATGAATTACAGTTTTTAACTTGCCATTTGTCACCATCGTCATGGTTTCTATTAGTTCACTGGCAGTGATTTAAAGTTTGTGGGTTTTTCAACAGTGTGATGTTTACTTCATCAGGTTCTAGCCTCAGACATTACTTGACTATTTACAAACATGGGGGGGGGGGTCTAGTTTGGGGACCTAAACATGTATTTCTGTTGCCTGCAGATAGAGTTGACCTTTTAGCGTCTTCTGATTACGCATCCTACTCTAGTAACTCACTGCCAACTGCAAGATTGCTGGGATGAGAACTAGCATCTCCAAAAATGAGATTATGTTCTGCTGCTGGAAGAGGCCCTTTCTAGGAACAGGTATTGGTGGTGGTGACTACCCTTGTGGAGCACTTTCTTCACATACAACAGCAAGGAACAGAATGCGACTAAGAACTGGATTGCAGTAGCAGCTGCAGACATATGGGTACTAAACTGATCCATTAAGGTGAAGCAGAGTTCTCAGATAAAGCTCTTAAGTCATTCCATTTGCATTACTTGCTACAACTATGGTCATTATCTGTGGATAATGTCTGAACGAACAAGATCATGGATACAAACTGCAGAAATGACCCCAACAATTATCTTACTCTCCATGACAAAGGCAAAGCATCTGGATTTCATGAGAGCCTCAGAGTGGAGTATTGGTTTCTTTGGAATTGAAAGAAGCCAGTGGAGGGACTCCACATCTAATAAGTATGCCTCCCAGGTGGGTCCACTGGAAACATTCCTGGCATGGTTTAGTGGGGGGGCCTGAGGCACAACCAGGACATTCTGATGAAATTTAATTTGCTGAATCATCTGAGAACTCGCAGGATCATACAGGATAAGATGGAATCTATGGCAGGGGAAAGGAAAGGTTGTTCTCAAAGTCTTTGCCATAGGAATTATATGTCTGCCCCTGTAACATCGCCGAGATGTCTCGGCCCCATCTTTGTCCATACTGGGATGTTACCTTCACAACACTGTATGGTACATAAAGCAAGGCCTCACTATCTTCTGGTGACATCATTTGGCCTGCAGGCTGAGAGACAGGACAGCGAAAGTGAAAGGCTCCAAGGTCACAGATGAAACTCAGCAACATGTTAAATGGACTGGCGAGGAAGCTTGCAGACCTCTCCATAAGCCACCCAAAACCACACATCTCTTACAACCTTGAAGACTACCTTCAACGCCATTTCTTGTACTCCCCAAAAGATATTTTACTATAAAACCAGAAGTGTCATCTGTGTTCCATCTGTACTGTAAGCTGTCAAATCAAAGTCTAGCACACCACGATGCGTGCTGGATAACGTGGAGCTACACCACAATGCGTGCTGGATAACGTGGAGCTACACCACAATGCGTGCTGGATAACGTGGAGCTACACCACAATGCGTGCTGGATAACGTGGAGCTACACCACAATGCATGCTGGATAACGTGGAGCTACACCACAATGCATGCTGGATAACGTGGAGCTACACCACAATGCGTGCTGGATAACGTGGAGCTACACCACAATGCGTGCTGGATAACGTGGAGCTACACCACAATGCGTGCTGGATAACGTGGAGCTACACCACAATGCGTGCTGGATAACGTGGAGCTAAGAAATGCCAGTGGAAATTGTGTAGGAAGCTATCCACTTTACGTTTTCACAGACAGAGGAATGGAATGACCTGGCCAATATAAATTGCCAAGTGACTGACTCTTGTACATCTAAGAATGTGAGATATCTTAACTAGGTCTGCAGTTCACAACCCAGTATCACATCACAGCCCTCCACCACCTGGTATTACCCTATACAGTTTATAGTACAGTTTCCCCACCCCACAAACACCAAGAGATATTAAGAAAGCTAGCCACACTGCATGGTATACTCTCAGACTCCACATTAAGCAAGTCTGAAGTCCACTCAAACAACCGCCAGTGGAGTATTCCTTCACAGATACGGCACCTTAGTATACAGTACAATTGAGCATTTATTCTTTTTCTGGTTCCAGGATCAGGGAAAAATCTAGCCTTAATGCACACATCATGCAGTTGGGGGGGGGGGGGTACTTCAATGCACATTGCATGGTTGGCACATCTTCAGGGGACACCATTATATCAGAAGTCTTACCTCACTACGCAGTCCATTTAAGCAACACCCATAGACCTCTTACTATATATGGGTTCCCACTCCACCAAGCAGTCTATTGCCAAGATATCCCTTTACAGATCCCACATCACTGTGCAGTTTATGGTTGGAAATCTTCACAGACCCCTCAAATCCGATAGTATGCTGAGCTATCCTTTCACAGCTCCCAATATGCTTATTTACTTGTTAACCAGTGGAGAATACAGAGCCAAATGGACTTATTTTAGGTTGGCACACATTTATACTCATACAAGCAAAATAAAGTACACTTTTCAAAGGCTAAGACTATACCTAATCACACTTTTGATCAGTTTTCTACCCTGGTTAACAGAGTAAAATAAAAATTAAGCAAATATGTATAGCTATGAACTATATGCAAAGAGATGTACGTACATAAGCTCTCCAGTATAGTATCTATTTAAAAACAAAAATTACGAGACTCGTACTCAAATGGATAAAAATGTGCAGAATAATTCTGACATGGTTAGCAGAAAGGAATGTACACAGGGAAACAGAGGATGAGTTAGAAATGAGATGATGAGAAATATGTTGGAATGAGTGTGTGAGAAGGAATAAAAGGCACAGTAATAACTATTGATGTCTCACAGGATAAATTAAGTGGGAAGGGGCCTTTACGTAATATTGAGAGGTGACTTGTTGCAGCTTGTGGGCTGCACAAAGCTCAGCCTTTACTAAGTTGGATTTGAAGTTTGAATCAGAATTCTAGACTACTGAAAATTTTCATATGGGATTATGGGGTAAATAGACTGCCCAGATACTTAGCTCGAATATTGAAACAGGGGTCAGTATAATGTTTTCTGGAATGTGAGGCAAAAAGTGAAGGGGAAGCTTTTTAAGCATGGAAGATTCAGAATCCGTCTCTTACTGTGCATCAATCTAAGGAGATGAAAAGGGTTTTTTCATAATGAGGTTAAACAGGTGTGAAAACACCTGCCTCACCACTTTGTCTATGGTTGGACCCCAGAATGTGATGAAACCCCCTACATCAACATGCACTCTGTACAAGAATATTTCCTCATACGTAGGACAGTCCCCAACATGTCCAAATATATGGGACCTTTGCCTCAGCATGAAGTGTAATAACTATAAAGCTGCAGATTCTAAGAAAGATCCAACTATATCTTGCATAAAAGCTTTGCTGTTGGCCAATTTGTAGCCCTATGACTACATATCAATCCATGCTTCACAATGGATCTCACATAATGATTTTATTCTCTCTGTAAACACCAAAACAAGAAACACAATATGGCAGTGTTCAACATATGAAGTGTTAATTCACATATCCCAGTGCAACCGATAAACCCTGCCTAAATCTGTAAGCCAGAACTGGGTGCCATCTCTTCATATACCCAAAGACTATATGGGAAGTCCCATCTGGCAACTACAACTTATCTGAAAACATGTGCTCCAGTGTGCAGTACTCAACACCATTTGCCTCCTTACAGATTGTGGGCCATCTAGGGAATCCTGTCAGGGTATAGGGGATGCCTTATACTGAATGTCTGACCTCGATCTACAACTTGTCACACAGTACCTATCGGACATGCAAGGTTGCATGGAACCATGCATTACTGTGCAGTCCATGATTGCAGTATCTTTTAGGACTAGGTTAAACACAACCATCTATAATGTACACTCTTATGACTAGGGCTTGAGGTGGTATTCATTCTGACTAGGGAAAATTCCACCAGGGCACTGGGGAATTCCCCCAACTCTTTTTGATAAGTCCAGTGGGATCATTTACATACACCTGAGCTATTACTGAAGCAGATTGGGCCCCAGTTTAACATCTCATCTGAAGGATGGAACTTTAATAAGCTGCCTTAGGGATGATTTATTATTTCACTCACAGACAGCTTAGGACCTGAGAGAGAGTTTAAATAATTTTGCTGAACTTAGACTGAAGGACATCTTACTAGAGGACAATAACTGGTATTTTTATTCTCTTCTCCTGGTTACAGGAATCCGGTCAGCTGAAAGGCCATCTTAAAGGCTTCAATTCTTAGATGCACTGGTTCAGAAAAACTTAAGCAACACTTCCAGAAGGCATACAATAAGCTTATCGGTAGTACATGAACCTTTAAGTGTAGTTCAAGAAACACACTTGAGCAAGCTTCTGTTTTTTTAACAACATGTTTACTACCTCTTCTGACCTCACAAACAGAACTCAGCCTTGCCGGAACATGAAGCCAATTAGAGGGTATCACTTTCCAGACTCCGGGACATGTACAACTGCTATTCTAAATAATGAGGAGCAGACAGTCTGCGACCTTAGATGATTCCAATGCAAGATAGAATACAGAAAGTTTACACTGTTCCCAGAAACAGCTATACAAAAAGCCTTCTAACCTTCACCTACATTCTAGGAGCTTTGGCTGACACAGCATATATGATCCCCCATGGAGGGGGGGGGGTGTATAACCCCCACCATATCATTTGCATTTTATGCATCCAGCTACCAGCCAGCAACAGTATAAAGGCCTGCACAACATCTCATTGTAAAGTTACAGTCTTAACAATTCATAGTACATGAGAGGGAAATACTGAATTTGTGCAGCATTTCTGGACATTTCTTCTGCTCTGTGTACAGACAGGAAACATATCATCATAAAATGCTCAGTTTTACCATACAGTAACAGTTCATATGCAGAGAAAACTAACATTATACAGTCCAACAGTTGGTATTACAGGTGTGGAAACACCGCTGAATTGTATTGCATTTCTGGACATTTCTTCTACTGTATACAAAGGAAACACACATACACCCTCATTAATAACACAGAATGCATACAGACTATGCCCCTTTTCTCCATGGCTCAAAATGGAAATAGTTCTAGGACCAGAAAACTGTACTGATGATAAAAAGAAAAATAACTAGGCCCAACTGACAGAGCTGCCCTACAGAAAATGTTGTAGAAACCAAGACATTGTGGACAAGTACTACACATTCAAGACACCTACATCAAGTAGCAAAATCCCTTTGCATCTATTAACAGATTATGGTCTATTCATAAGACCTGAAGCAGAGAAGACACAGGCAGTCACTCTGACAGGTACAAAGCCACCTTTACTCTAAGCCAGTCACAAGAACCTGTTTTAACCACCAAATTCATTGTTATGCCAATGCCATGAACAGTACTGAATGAAACCAAAGTGATATTCTTGATCGAATTAAATCAGAGACATCATCTGCAATCTGGTAGTTTAGAAGTATTACTAAAACCTTATTAACAAATATCATTACTGTCCCTACTTTTAAGAGTTTACATACAAAAAGACTCACATGAGGAAAGGATCCTCTTCAACATCTCTCAGGATCCGGAACATCTTTGTCTCTTTTACCCTGGCTCACTCTGTTTGTGTCCTGTTACCACGTCCTTCTCCAGCAGACTTGCTGAACGATTGGTGGGCTAATAGCCTGGCTGTTATCTCACTAAACGCTAGTCAGTTCTCTGTCTGTGGTTGGCTGCTTTGGTGGGCAAGAATGCCTTGTCTCAGTATTGCTGTTTACTGAAATGAGAAAATATACCGGGTCTTATTTCAATAGAAACAAATTATTCAATCTCAAACTCATGTCAATGTAAAATAAATACATAAACAGGTCTTTTTACACCACTCATATTTCAAATCCTCTTACCAAGAAAAGAAAAAGACACAGAAAATAGGTAATAAATATTTGCTTTTGGTTTCAGCTTGCTTTTTACTGGCCCTGCCTTCCTGTGCAGTACACACACAGGATATTACATCACAGCAAGACATTTGCTAGCAACACACCCCTCCCCCACTTTGAACAAAAAAATGCACTTTTTTATAAACTGCATTTTAAAACAGTACAGAACTACAACTCATTATATCCAAAAATACAACAGAATTTAATTTTAAAAATAATGACTTTCTACTGAGTATGAAAGGGAAGGATTAGAGCAGAGGAAATGACATCACAAACTGGCCTGGACGTTTCTTTCTTTTTTTTCCTTCTATAATTAATCTATTCTTTTTTTTTTACACATTTATATTAGAAAATGCAAACACAAAATTTTAACTGTGATACCAATGTTTCTGGATAGTTGCAGAAATACTTACTGTGGATAAAGTGTGTGTGTGTGTGTGTGTGTGTGTGTGTGTGTGTGTGTGTGTGTGTGTGTGTGTGTGTGTGTGTGTGTGTGTGTGTTTCTTTTTTCTATTGGAGGCTGTGCAGTAAAAGCAAAGGAAGGTTAGGAAATGGATACCGTCTGTGTAGCTTCAGCTTCATCAGTTTAAAGATGTTCTGCCAGTACTTTGTAAGGGCGCAATACCAAGCTCACCCAGGAGGTGGAGAACTTCTCACATTCAAGCAAAAATCTATATTTTATCCTTGGTATTATGTCATAGTTCAGTATAAGTTTTACAACAGTTATGTACTATTGGAAGTATGCCATCCTCTTGCTAAGGGAAAGACCATTCATCTAAGATGTAAATAAATAAAACTATACCACTTATAACCTTAATGAGTCAGAATGTATCCAATTTCCAGAAAAAAAGAGGATAACAGAAAGTAGGAGACAGATCATTTCAGCCTACCTTATTTGCTCATTACCTTACTACTGCAATTCAGCTTGTAGTTTTTTTGTTTGTTACTTATCTCATGTAAGCATATACTTGTCCAACACCAGCTTGGATTCTCCCACATCATTGATGAATCTGCCACTTTCTGAGAAAAGCTTTGCCATGTATTCACAACCCGTTCAGTGAAAAAAAATCTTGTCGATACTCTCACCCTCTCAGTGAAAAAAAAATCATCACATCACCCCAAGTCTACAACCATTTTCCCCTATATACCCAGACTGTGCCTCCTTGTCCATGTAGCTTTTTCTTTCTGAAAAAAAAATGTATTCCTAAGCTTAACAGACTCATTAAGATATTTCAAAGTTTCTGTTTTGTTTCGGCTGTCTTTTTCCCCTTATGGGTAAACATATCAGTTCCTTTAGTTTGTCTTCATGTGATATATGGTGCAGTAGATATTTCAAAGTTTCTGTTTTGTTTCTGCTATCCTTTTTTTCCCTTAAAGGTAAACATAATCCGTTTCTTTAATTTGTCTTCATGTGATATATGGTGCAATCCCAGGGCCATTCTGGCTGTTTTTTGTAACAGAGCTTCAAATCACCCACGCCCTGTACATTTTTTGCAGAAACATGGCTCTTCAAAAAAGGAGCAGGAGTCAAGCTTAAAAATCAGCTGTGTAAAAACCAGGACTCTGAAGTTTGGTCATATTTTATGGTCTACAAAAGAAGCTACTACCTAATGTAAATCTCTATTCCCACAAGGTACAGAAATTTAGAGCTGATTATTAAACTTTGGAGTGCAGAGGACTGATCCTGGCATGGGGAGGACAGGCAGAAAAATGTTTTCTAGTGTCACTTCAAATACCATTTCATTCGGCTAAATCTGACTGTAAAGCCATTTCGAGCTAATGACCTGCATTTTTCCAGACTTGAACAATAGATTCATAGGTTCATAGCTGTTTACCAGGATAACGATCACAAGGGCCTTTTTAAGCCTAGCTATGCATCCCAAATCTCTGACAAGTTCTGATACCCTTGATAAGTGTAAGCATGGGCCTTGGAGATGAATCATTTACAGGTTACCTTGTTCATTAGAGACATAGGTGCCAAACCAGGGATGAATTTCCGGTTTTCCATCCAATTATCCAAGTTGTACTTAAATTGGGTTAGGGAGAAACTCTGCTTCACATGGATGGGAAGCCTGTTCCATAGACGGGTAGTCTCTGGGATACACACCTATCCCTCCAGCAGGTCCTATTTATATCACAGGCAAGGTTTAAGTCTTTAGAACAGATAATTCTGATGCTGTTTGTTTTGTGGATATGCAGGAGGTCCATCAGAGTGGGGTCTGACAATGCCCTGTATGCAATGCATATATCTCCCCTCAAAAGCCTGAAGGTGACAGTCTGCATAGGACATATTACTTCCAATGTGTATTCTTTTAGTGAGGAACCTTTGTAGACGTTCTGATTGTTGGATATCCTTGGTAAGGTACATACCAAAGGGGGCATTGTACTCAATGATAGGTCTGATGAATGCCGAATACAGTGGAACAATGGAGTTAGACTCCAGAGTGGAAGCAGCTGCAGCATTTGGGTGCCTTTTCCACTTTGCACAGATCATTTGGCGCAGATCCAGCACATAACCACCTTGTAGCTGTATGGCAATGGACGACGCATTTTCCATTGCCATAATAAACTGATCGCGCTGGCATTTTTCTTTCTTGAGGATATTATCCCACTGCATTTGTGGTGTTGATTGGACTGTTGTTGTGCCGACTGTGTGCGGCCTGTTGGCGTATTCCTGGACATGATGTATTGAGCTGACCTGACAAGCAAGTACAGCAACCCTCCTCACAGCAGCGAGCTTTACGACCCTATCCTTCACGTTCCTGGAATGTGAGTGATGTGGTGACCGGACGGAATCCAGGACCAATAACCAGGTAGAGGCATGGCATCAAAGTGTTACTTGTGACTATAATGATGTGCAGGACTAGTCTAGGTGCATGTTACACTGTTGGTTGCACATGGTGGTTTCTAGGGGTGTGGTGTTTAGATAGATATATGGGGTTTGTCTGACACCTGGTTAGGGTGGGGTGCAGGGGTTATTTTTCTTTTAGAATTGGAATTGTCTGCAGGCATTTTGTCACTACAGCTAAATTTCCATACTGCCATCTGTCCACATCCCCACAGTACTTCCTTGGACTTAGATGCCATACCTTCATTTATAAGTTGCTCACTATAGAATGATTTCCTCACCACTGTAGATGTGATGATCAAAGGCTGGATTACTATCTATGTGTGTCCCTAAGTCCCTGACTATTGGGTCAATTCTAAGGAGTGTGTTGTCAATATGATAGTTACCAGGGATGGATGACTTCAAAAAGGATACTATTATGCATTTCTTGGCCTTTAGTTTTAGTCCATGGTTCTGACACCAGTTTTTTGTCTGTGTCAGACACTCCTGGAGAACATTTGTGTCATTGTGAGATTCAATGACAGCTCCTAATTTGCAGATAAGCTTCAGATAAGGTTTTACCAGTTCTCTGTTCCTTTTTTCCTTCTTGTGATGTCAGTCCCCATTATATCTTAACCCCCTTCAAATGTTTCTTAATCTCTTCTCACACTGATTTCTATCTTTAAATTATTGCATGTATGTCATATCTCTCTTTTGCTATTTATTGGAGTCCCTGCATGTTTGACTTTCTAGCATTCATTCAGTCCCCACATGATGGTAACCTTCCTTTTGGTAACAAAAGTACATATCTTACTCAGGGGTAGGTCATTGGGATAGGATCCTAGAGGAGAAGGGTAGCAAGTCCCTTCCATTCAGTAAGCATAGTATCAGTTTCTGGGTCTGTAGTAGCTCTGGGTATAATTAAGTGATGGGTAGAGAGCCACTAAAATATTGCATGGCTAGGCTTATAAAGGCCCTTGTGGTTGTTAACCTAGTAAACACCTATGAACCTATACCTCTCAACTGTCCAGATTTTCACAGGATGCCCAGATTTTTGCCTGATATTTTTGCTTTACTCTTAAAATTTGTGTTTTTCTGGCAAATCATTGAAGATGGAAGTCACAAAATAATGACAGATATTTGAATTTTAGACTTCATATCTTTCAGAAGATGAATCCTAATGCAAAACATTTTATTCCATCGTCTTTCTAAGAGCAATATTTAAAATCTGTCTCAGTTTTTAGACCTTTGTGCCCCCATTATTTTTGGCTTTGTCCAGATTTCTTGAGTTAAGAGGTTGAGAGATGCACCTAAAATGTGCATCATTATCCTGGCCTTTGTAATCCTTATCCTAATGTACCTGTGCTCACCTTAATGTTTCAGTTGTTCACAAATGCTGGACCTTCCAGTTCCTACTAAGTACCATTTATGCAGAATCCCCTTTTCCCTAAGAAAATACAACACGTTTCTAGTAATTCTACTTCCTTCCTTCCCCTAGCCGTGTACTGGTTGTCTGAACCTGTCACCAAACTTGAGTTATCAATGGTGTTAAACTTTTGATTTTAAAATAATTTAATTCACCAGGTTTGTACTTATTTCCCCTCAGCTGTATTACAGTTTTTTGCATTAAATCTAACCAGCTGTACTTTAGACTACTCCTGATGCCTTTACAAAATGTATTTTTATCCTCTCTATACCGTCCTGTGTGCCTGCTGCAGATTTTTATGCTTCCTCTGTAAAAGAAGCTACACAATCCAATATGCATGCACGTACGCCAACTGTGCACAGCCAAAAAGTAAAAAACAACGGCCATCACCAAACAACAGTGTAAAACCTTTTGGCCTTGCACAGTTGCCATACTTGCATGTTTATTGGATTGTGTAGCTTCTGGATGAGTGCCAGCTGTTGGCGTTGTTGCTGCAAACCCTCACCTCTATTTGGCATCCCTGGTTTGGCATTTTTTAATATTTGGATTATTTGGGTCATTTATGACGGATAATATAGGGAATGGTGATTTACAAGCAGTGCTGTCCGGTCTGGTATCAGATAAGGATGACTTGCATATTTTTGAGAGTGTTTCCTCTACTACGGATTTTACAAGTATTGAATCAGTTACAGCTTCTAGTTGTGCTGGGGCCTTTGAACAGTTGACTGGTTTGGTTAAGAAGTTGTGAGCATGTGTATGGCATTTGAAGCTGCTGAAAGTATACAATGCTAAACAATTTTGCCCACGGGGGTTACGAGTATATGTGCGGCATATGATTCATGAAACGGATGACATTTTACTACAAGAGTGAGCTAAAGCACAACAGACAACATCTATACTGTTTGTACATGTATTGGCTGCATTTTATGAATGTCAGGTTACCAAAATGTTTACCAGGGTTATGCAGGCGGTGGAACAAATTAAACATTTTTTTTGGACATGATAATTATGCTAAACAATTTGAATTGTTTTTGTCTGTGGTGACCACCTGTGAATGGGAACTGCAGGCCAGGAAAGTTAAAAAGTTTAAATGTGATTCTGGGGATTATATGCAAGGTAAAGTCTTTTCTGCTTGTAAGACTGTTAAGTTTGCTCACAGCCGTAATACATCATCTGGAGATTGTAGTTCAAGTAAGGAACGATATAACAATAAAAAAAAAAAAGACCCAGATCTATATTGAAACAATCTGGTGGTTAATTTGGAATCTTCAATGGAAGTATCTTCTTCTGCTATTGATACAGATATTGAAAATTGTTAGCGAGTCACCTATAGCAAAAAAATTAAAACCCTTTAAGAAAAAACGGAGAGCTGGACGTAAGCATACAAAGAGATGGAGGAACATTGGAAGCATTATTTCGGCTGATAATGCTGAAATAAATCCTGAATCGGTTGTTCATAATGTTTCATCTACTAAACTGACTGCTGCTAAAATAGAGGTTCATAGGTTCATACTAGGCTATCTGCCCTAGGGCATTTATAAGCCTAGCCAGAATGTGTTTGGCTTTCACCACCCATTTTAAATTTATTTTGCTATGCCCTTTTTCGAGGTTAGTATACTGTGCCTCTGTCTAACAGTGACACAGAAGTGATACCCGGGGTAAACCTACGATCTCCCATCCACTCATC
Source organism: Protopterus annectens (assembly GCF_019279795.1). Classification (NCBI taxonomy): domain Eukaryota; kingdom Metazoa; phylum Chordata; order Ceratodontiformes; family Protopteridae; genus Protopterus; species Protopterus annectens. Next base: position 43,716,326 of record NC_056741.1, read on the forward strand.
AAGATTCCTCTTGAAGAGAGTCAATGAGGGACTCTGCCTAACCTGGACTGGGATTTTATTCCAGAGTGAAGGGAGCCTCTGGGTTATGAATCTGTCCCTCCAGCATGTCCTATTTATTTCAGTGCTGAGATTCAAGTCTCTCGAGCGTAGTTCGATGGGATTTGGATTTTCTGAGGTGCAGCATGTCCATTAATTCGGGTTGGACATGGCTTTATACGTCAGGCACAGATCGCCTCTGAACAGGCGGTATGCCACTGAGTAGAGCTGGAGTTTCTTTAACCGGGCAGCATATGGCATCTGTTTGAGCCCTTTGTTTCTCTTGGTGAGGTACTTTTGGGGTCTTTCCAGTTGCTGCAGGTGTCTGGTAAGGTACATCCCAAAAGGGGCATTGTACTCAATTATGGGCCTGATGAGGGATGAGTAAAGAGGCACGATGACCTCCCTGATCTAGATGTGAATCCCTTCATGATTAGGTGGGCTATATAAAATGTTTTTCTAACCACTTTGGCCACGTGGTTGTCAAATGAGAGATTGCTATCAACTTGGGTCCCCAGGTCCCTAATTACTTCTTCTGTACTTAGTGGATTACCACCTATGTGGTAATTTGTGGGCACTTTGTTTTTCCAAAGGGGATGACTATACACTTTTGGCATTTAGCTTGAGGCCATGGCTCTGGCACCAGTTGTCTGTTTCTATGAGGCCCTTTTGGAGGATGCTTGTGTCGGCTGGAGAGTCGATTATGGCCCAGTTTGCAGTCATCTGTGAACTTGGTCAGCCACAGTCCTTCCGTGTTGGCCTGTACCTCCGAGAAATATATACCGAACAAGAGAGGTCCCAGGACTGAGCCTTGTGGGACACCACTTGTAACTGGTTTGGAGTCTGACATGGCTCCAGCAATTTTAACCATGTGGGTTCCGTCCTTGAGCCAGTTTGCAATCCATCTAGTGACATAGGGGTTTATATTTAAGCTGGTGAGCTTATCTATAATGCCAGAGTGGGGTATTGTATCGAAGGCTTTTGCGAGGTCCAGGTAGGCTGTGTGGACCACCTTCCCCTCGTCAATGGCCTTGGTGACTGTTTCAAAGAAATCAACCAGGTTTAAGAGGCAGGATCTGCCCTTAACAAAGCCGAACTGGGTAGGATCCAGTGTCTGTAGGTTCCCAATATCTTTATTTATGAGGTCTATGATGATCCTTTCCACAGCTTTGCAGACCAAGCTAGTCAGGCTTATGGGGCGATAGTTTCCAGGATCCGTTGAGGCACCACCTTTATGGAGAGGGACCACTGTTGCTGTACGCCACTCTTTGGGCACATATCCTGTAGTAAGGCTGAGATTGAACAGTAGTTTTATGTTTGGGTTTAGCTCTTCTTGGAGTTCATGTAGGATGCAGCCCGGGACACTGTTTGGTCCCATTGATGCTGTGTTTTTTGCTTTGGAGTGGGCGGCTCTTACCTGAGCATCTGAGATGTCAGGGGGGTAGCACTCTGCTGGGATAGATATTTGCCCTTTTGGTGGGGAGGGGGGGAGAAGTTTGCACTGACCCTGTCAGCTAGGATGTTGGCAATGTATGTAGGTTCGGTGTATTTTTTGTCATTTTGGACTAATTCTGAGCATATCTAGGAATTACCACCCAGGTTCCTAACATAACTAAAGAAAGCCTTGTGATTATCCTTAGTGTCCTGTGCAATTTTTCTCTCGAAGCTGGCCTTAGACGATTTTATGAGTGCCTGTAGTTTTTGCTAATACTGATCAGAGATGCCTTCCCTTTTTGGAATTTTGCTCTATCATTTAGTAGCTTCCTCCTTCTATTGTATAGTTTGTTTATGGCTGGGGTCCACCAGACAGGACGTCTGCCTTTGGAGGATTGGGTCTTGGTTTTATTTGGGATCGCATGATCCATGCATTCCTGAAGGTGTTCATAGAATGCGTTTATAAAGGATTCTGCGGTCTGGGCCGTATTTTCCACAGGCCCGGGGGCTTTGAAGGATTCCACCTCGGTTTTGAGGAGTGTGAAATTTTTCTTTCAGAGAAGTTTTTCACTGTGGTTTTCTGGGCAGGGGGTGGGGTTGGGATGTGAATATCCAGTGAAATTAGTTTATGGTCTGATCTTACCAGTGAGGGATAGATTTCTGGTCTGGAGCATAGAGTCCCCATGTTAGTGATGATCAGGTCCAGTATGTTTTCCCCTCTTGTGGGAGTGGTAACAAGTTGTTCCATAGCATTTGAGTTTATAAATTCTAGGAACCTTTGGGCTAGGGTGTTGGAGCTAGAGTAATGCTCCCAGTCTATGTTTGGGTAGTTGAAGTCGCCCAATATAATGGTGTTTGGAGAGACCTTCATATTTTCCAGTGTTCTCAGAAAGGCCGAGTGGGGTTCCTGGGTTTGGGAGGGTGGTCTGTAGCAGGCTATAAACTGGAAGGCAGTTTTACCCACTGTTAGTTGCACATGGATAGTCTCTGATGCTTCATGCTTTGCCACCAACCTGGAGGTGTGGGTATCTTTGATGAATATCGATACCCCCCCTCCTTTTGTGGTTCGGTCCAAGTTTTGGGGCCGAAAAGCATGGTATGAGGTATAACCTGGTAGTGCTGGAGTGCTCTCGGGAGCCCTGAACCAGGTTTCTGTTACTGCACAGATATCTATGTTCTCCATACTAAGGAGAGTTTCGAGTGCGTGCATCTTGAGGTTTAGACTTCTGGCATTGAGTAGCATTACTCTTAGTTTCTTATCCCTTGTGATACCTATGGAGGTGGGTTTGTCTTTTGAGCCTTGCCTAAAAAGGCACTATGGGGTAGCAAGAGCCTTTGCCAATATCCGAAAGCCCAGGGGTGACAGGTGCAAGCCGTCCCTAGCGAAGCATCATGGCTTGTCGAGCATATCATCCCAAGCTGCCAGGCATTGGATCCCCTTTGAATGACACCAGTACTTAAGCCAATTGTTGAAATTGATCATCTTGTCTTCATATTGTGGCATCATTCTTGGTGAGGGTAAGATGCTACTCAAGGTCAGGGTCATACCGGCCTGGGCTACATGCTCAGAGAGCTCCTTTATGTCTCTTTTTATGTAGTCCAGGGAGGTACATCTCAGGTCATTCACACCAGCATGGACAATGACTGAGTCATATTTGTACTTGCCTTGGAGTGACCTGAGTTCTTGTGTTATGTGGCGGATCCAAGCGCCCGACAGGCTGCTCACCGTGACCCTCTCCTTGTTCAGCCTGGTGAGCGGGACGTCAGTGTGCCTGATGATAGAGTCACCTATCACAAGTGTATCAGGTGTGTTGTTTAGTCTTAAGGGCTGTGACTGTTCGGCACACTGGCTTTGTGAGATATGTGTTGCACGTGTTTTGTTTTGGGGTAGCGGTTGCTTGGGTGTCTGCTTTGGAGGTCTCTACTGCTTAGGCAGATCTTTATTTAGAGCCTCTGAGTATGTTTTTGTGTGATTATGTGTTTGGTTTGCTGTCGTGGTAGGTCTATGTGAGACTGGAATTGTAGTGAGTGTGGTTTCCTTCTCCTCCTGACTGGTTAAGCCAGTACTGAGTTGAGAGAGCTTAGCCTCCAGTTTGGCTATATGGTTGCAACTCTCACATGTGTCAGAGAGCTCCTTTATATCTCTTTTCATGTAGTCCAGGGAGGTACGTCTCAGGTCATTCACACCAGCATGGACAATGACTGAGTCATATTTGTACTTGCCTTGGAGTGACCTGAGTGCTTGTGTTATGTGGCGGATCCTAGCGCCCGACAGGCTGCTCACCGTGACCCTCTCCTTGTCCAGCCTGGTGTGCGGGACGTCAGTGTGCCTGACGATAGAGACACCAGGTGTTAAATAAGGGACTGGGGTTTGTGCTAACATATGCAGTGTCTGAGAAAACATTAGTAAATGATGTGTTACAGTTTTGAAGGAAATTAAATTTGTTATTGTATTTTGGGAATGTTGCAATGACTGAAAGATAGTTTGTATTTAAACCCTCTTCTTTTTCCCCATCAATGAATAAGCATGTTTTGATGATTTTTCAACAGCAAATGTTAAGAGATTTACATTTTAATTTTTCTTATAAGAAAAGTAATACAATTTTTTTTGATGAACAATGTCATGCTTTAAAATGTTTAAAGGGAAAACATGATTTAGTTATCACACATGCAGACGGGGGGGGGGGGGCACTGATTGTTTGGGACTACTGTTTGTATATTCAGAAAGCTACCACCCAATTGATGGATGCATGGTTTTATCAAAAAATGGTATTGGATCCAACATTAAAGTTTAAGAAAGAGATTGAGGATTTTTTTGGTTTTGGCTATGGAAGAGGGGATTATCAGTAAAAGTGCGGTGTATCATCTTACTGTGTTTGACCCTTCTCCCCAGCATTTTTACGTTACCAAAAATACATAAAAATGCTTCACATCCTCCAGGTAGACCCATAGTCTCTGGACATGGATCATTGACAAAGCCTCTGTCTGTTTTTTTTTATGCAATATTTGAAACCATTATTAGCATATGTACAAACCCGTATTCAGGATACAACACAGTTTCTTAATATTGTAAATGACATGCAGCTTGATGCCACATGGTATATGTGTACATTAGATATTAAGGCACTGTATACCAGTATCCCCACTGGGCAGGGTTGCTGGCAGTTGAATTTTGGTTGACTAGGGCTAATATGTATAGCTCTTGGTTTAATACATTTTTATTGTGCTTAATCAAACATGTGCTAATCAAGAAGTCTTTAATTTAATGGTGACTGTTTTTTTGCAATTAAAGGGTACAGCTATGGGAGCATCTTTTGCCCCCATTTATGCTGACCTTTTTATGGCTTATGTAGAGGAACATCTGATATATGACATCAGTCACAGTATTTACATTTCTGAAATTGATATATGGAGACGGTATTTAGATGATTGCTGGCTTATATGGAAATCTGATGAGATATATTTGAATGAGTTTATACAGTATTTCAATGACAATAAGTGGGGGGTGCAAGTTACAGTTAATTATCATTTGCATGAGATTTTGTTTTTGGATGTTACGATAGTTAAAATTGTGGCTGGCACCCTTGAAACTTCATTACTTAGGAAGGAATTTAGTTATAACTCTTTGTTAGAAGCTAGTAGTTGTCATCCTTCATATATTATTGACAATATCCCTAAGTCACAGTTCTTTCATGTTAGAAGGATTTGCTCCATCAGATGATGAGCTGTATAAGCAAAGTGGGGATCTGTTAAGAGAAAAAGTTTTAAAAACATACTGTTATTTGTCTTTTTCCTGTTCTTGCAAAGTGAACATGTTATTTGTTGGGATATGCCTATCAAAGATGGGCCTCATCTGTGAACAAAATGCAGCACTGCTTATGAACCTGAATAATATCTGTTTTCTGCATTTCAGAATAAAGAGATTTGGTTATAGCTCAGTGAAGCCTGGGATAAGGACACACGGCCGAGTAAGAGTTAATTTACTGGGGCAGGCTGTGTGTCCTGGAAAATTTGAGCTACCGTTGTTGTATTGAACATTTTGTACTTCTTGAACATTCTGTACTAGCTGTGGGTTTGAGGTAATTTGTGATAAACATGTTTTTCCTATATGTTTTTCATAGCCAACTGTCAACGGTCAGAAATGTAACAAAAAGTTGTTTTGCTTGCAGTATAAAAGTTGATGCCAGTAAACAAGTTGATCAGATCAGAGGAGATCAGATCAGTCCAGACCGGACATCTTGGCCAACATGCTGTGTAATCTGGTTAGCTGCTAATAAAGGAAAATTCATCACCTGAGGCAGATGCGACTCGTTTGAATTTTTTCTTCTGACATGTTGGTCCTTCAGACCGGAAACCTCTACGAAGATACGGATCAGACCGACAGAGAGACCAAAAAACCTGTGCAGGTGAGGGTTTCTCATCTTAAGATTTCCTCGACTGAAAGCCCTCCAACTGATTTGTCGTTGAAAAGAGGCCGGCCGCTCTCTGATCCCTATCTGAGGGACGGTTTCTGAATGAAAAGGGGAAATGGAGTCTCATCTGGTTCAGGTAGGATGAAAAATAAATTTCTTTTAATTTAATTTAATCTTGTTGACAAGGTTTTATTTGTAGTTAAGGATGGGTAGGATTACTTGTTAAGATTATTTTGTTAGGGTCACCCATTAAGATAGTCCCATTTTATAATAAGCCCTGCAAAATAATTTTGATACAGTCCTAAATACCTGAGAAAAAAAAAGGGAAGGTAAAATAAGAAATCTAGGGGAAACATGGGTTCGAGTTGCTGCAAGTGTGAGAGTGATGCCTGTTTAAATGTTGATGCTAAGTATATGAAAGGTTTAAACAAAAATAATGTTAAATTTTTGAAAAAGTGGAAATTGAGATATGATTTTGATGGTACACTGAATAAGAATGCCTGTGCAAAATTGGTTAGAAATTTGAAAAGAGATGCGGGAACTAGAACTAAAAAACAAAGACAATTGGGATTTCCCCAAGCACAAAAATGGTTAGAAGAGGCAAATAAACGAGTTATAAAAGAAAAACAGTGCCAGGAAAAAGAAAAAATAAATCAAAAGGGATCACTGGTGCCAAGTGGAAAAGTAGCTTTATTTTTAGATAAGGAGGATGAGCATACAGTTTGTGCGGTACAAAGGCAGGCAACTGCCCCACCATATGGGGAAATTGCTGCTGCTGTACCGGAACCTCCTCAATATCAGTCTGAAGATGTGGGATCTGTACAGCAGGGTGGGTTATTGGCTGCTCAAGGAAACGTTGTGACCCCTCCAATTTACCCGCAAATTCCCGTAGTACCCAAGGTTGGTTTGCAACAGGTAGACCAACCTATGCAGTTAAGGTCGGGACCAGCAGAGCAAGGACATTGGGCCATTAAACTTTCTGACCACTCAGAAGCCCTTCCCTTAATACAAGTTGCAAACCCACAAGCAGGGGATGTTGGACAAGAGCCAACTATTTTAGTTTATCGTCCCCGGGCTAGAGAGGATATAAAATGAGCTACGGATGGTATTCCTCATCCCAAGGTTAATTTTCAAAAGTTTTCTGAGGACATAGTTGGTATGCGTTTAAGTTATCATCTAAATGGTTTAGAAGTAGAACAAGTAGTGCGACAAATCCGGGGTTCAGATTGGCACTTAGTGGTACTTGGACATGTAAGGCAGTTGACGGCACTACATTAAAGCATAATTCTGGGGTGTTAGACATGCGAGTCACTGATCTGTTGAAGAGAATTTCTGATTAGTGGCATCCAAGAGCAGATTGGACAGTAATAAATCAGTGCATCCAAAATGATGATGACTCTGTAGATCACTATATTGTAAGATTGACAGAAGTGTTCAATAACCATTGTGGAATGATGATTCCGCAGGATCAGACTACTGATAGTCCGTACAAACAGCAATTGAAAAACGCTTTTCTTAAAGGTTGTAAGGCTCCGATAAATAGTTTTATAACTAAGCATATGGTTGATCACAGAACATGTAGACTGCAACCTTTGTTTGAATATGCACGGCATGCTGAGCGACATTTCAATTTAATAAAGAAAAAGTAAGTACAAGTGTTAGCAGTAGGGGATGATGGTGGTATATTTTTGGTACAGGACCAAAGGGGGCAAGGGCGCCGTGGTGGCGTACAAAGACGTGGGGTCCCAAAATGGGACACGTTGTATAAACAGGGTGGACATTCAGAGGAATATGAGGGGAGGTTAAAACGTGGAGAATGTTTTAAATGCAGCAGACATGGGCACTTTGCTGCCGACTGCGAAGAAGAGTGGCAGCATCCCCCACAGCTTACGAACAAGGGCTCTGCATGACTATATGATAGTAAAGGAAGGCACCAAATTCATTATTGTGATTATTGTAGAGAAGAAGAAAGCGAGAATGATTGTGATGATGATGAGGCAGACACTCTCTCCGATGAATGTCAGGACACCCATGAAATTAAGGAAGGGCGGGATTGTGACTGTGAAGTCATAAACCTGGCACATTTTGGTATTGCTATGCATCTGGATCAAAAACCCATGATAGAGTTTTTGGTTGAGGGACAGAAAGTGGAGTTTTTGTGATTCAGGTGCATCGCGTACACTTTTGGGTCCAGCAGTTCTACCCCCGAACTGTGAAACAGATGAGTTTGTCCTTGTGAAAGCGGCAAATGGGAAAATCTATAAGGAACCACTGTCTCATCCTCTATTGTTCACAGATCCGCAAACAAACCAAACTGTTAGGTGTAGGGTAATTATATCGAAAGTTTGTCCAGTTAATTTGCTGGGAAGAGATTTGATGCATTTGTTTGGAATAGCGGCAATTCCCACACCTAAAGGCATTGAGGCGAAAAGGTTAGCGGATGGCTTGGTGGTACAAGGAGTACAAGACTTGTTTTACTGGTATAGCCAGGACTTGATTTCAAATGGGCCGGGGAGGGTTGATACAAATTTGATCAACCTAGATTTAAATAAATCTAGGAGCGGGTCACCACAGGTTGCGGTGCACTTACATTGTACTATGTACTACAGACAGGCCCCTGGTCTGGATAAAGAATTTGAAAAAGAATTCTTTAGGCACAAATGTGCAAGGATAATTTTGAATGATATGGTTTGGGATATGCAAGGTAATACAGTAGTGACCTGTACTTTGACCAAGGAAATGAGTTCTTTATATCGCTCAGGTTATAGCCCACATATTTCAATTACTAAAGCGGTGGGGACACATTGGGTAGATTTGGCGAAAAAGGAAACAAATTGGGACACAATGTCCAAAAGTCAGTTGAAGGATCAACAGATCCAGGTACAAAGATTAAATTGGGTGACTTGGGCACAACCAAGTGTGCACCTCAGGGATGACAAAACAGAAATGGCATGACAAATCCTCCTAACTCAAGAGGAAGATAGTGCGTTAAGTGCCTTACCTGTAGATTTATGGTCAAAAGGTAAAGGGGATGCAGGACTGATGAAAACAGCAGGTGAAGTTTGTATAACTCCAAAGTCAGGTTTTAGACCTCGTAAGCACCAATACCCGCTAAGTAAACAAGCAGAGAAAGGAATTAAGCCAGTCATTGAGCAGCTAAAACAGGTAGGAATTCTTGTTGAATGCCCAGATTCACCCTGCAATACTCCGTTGTTTCTGTAAAGAAACCGGATGGGTCATGGAGGTTGGTTCAGGATTTACAAGCAGTTAATTCAGCTGTGATCCCAAGAGCACCAGTGGTCCCTGACCCCTATACATTACTTAATGATTTACTACCTCAGCACAGATATTTTTATGTCATAGATATAAGCAATGCCTTTTTCTCCATACCACTACATAAGGAGAGTAGATTTTGGTTTGCATTCACTTATCAAGGTAAAAGATACACCTACACCAGATTGCCACAGGGCTATTGTGAGAGTCCGACAATATTCGCACAAGAAATGGCTGCGAATTTAGCTCCGTTTGTTCCCCCAGAGGGAAGCCAGGTTCTGTTGTATGTAGATGATATTTTGTTGGCCTCACCCAGGCAGGAAGGTTGTAAAAGGGATACCCTTGCCCTTCTTAGTTTTTAGCTGAGCAAGGACATAAGGTAAATAAAGAAAAGCTACAATTGTGGAAAGCACAAGTAAAGTACTTGGGTTATTTAATTTCGCAGGCAGGTAGACAATTGGAGAACAAAAGAAAACAAGCAATTCTTGAGGCACCTATTCCTACGACTAGGCGGGAAATGATGTCCTTTTTAGGTGTGACTAATTTTTGTGGAAGTTGGATCCCTGGCTATGCTGAGGAGGTAGGGCCATTGACCGCACTGATCTATGATACACCCATGGCGGCTAAGAATAATATACAGTGGACAAATAAGGCAATACAGGCATTTATTAGAATTAAGCAATTGATAGCAGGATCCTCTGTTTTGGGTTTTCCGAACTATTCTAAGCCGTTTGTACAAATGGTTGATTGTAAGGGAGGATATATGACTTTGGTTCTGGTACAAGTACATGGGGATAAACAGAGGCCGATAGCTTTATACTCCTCCAGATTAGATCCTGTTGCAAGGGCATTGCCGCATTGTGTTCAAGCTGTGGTGGCGGCCACCATGGCAGTACAAGCCTCAGCATCATTAGTTTTGTTTCACCCATTACAATTGCGGGTTTCACATTCAGTAGCTACTATGCTTTTGCAAGATAAGATAACCTTTTTATCTCCTAGTCGACATTTGTCGTATATGACAGCGCTGCTGACACAGCCTCATATGACCATAGAAAGATGTACTACTCTTAATCCAGTGACACTTTTGCCGACTCCAGAAGAAGGTACTCCACACATTTGTTTAGACAGCATTCATGACAAAGTACTTCCCCGACCAGATTTAATGGATATTCCGTTGATAGATTCTGATCTCGTTTTGTTTGTAGATGGATCAGCAAAGAAAGACACTGTAGGAAAAACACTAGTAGGGTATGCTGTCACCACAGAAACTGAAGTTTTGGAGGAAAAGGGATTGTCAAACATTTATTCTGCACAGGCAGCTGAGTTGGTGGCTTTGACTCGAGCTTGTACCTTAGGGGAGGGTAAAAGTGACAATTTATACAGATAGTCAATATGCTTTCTCCACTGTACATGTTTTCGCTCAACTATGGAAGAATAGGGGAATGGTTACTGTGACAGGCAAACCAAGAAATCACAGAGATTTAATTTTACAGTTGTTAGATGCAGTGCAACTACCACTTCAGATAGCGATATGTAAATGTTCCGCACATACCAACAGAAAAGATCCTGTCTCCAGGGGAAATGCTTTTGCTGATATGGCTGCAAAAAAGGCAGCTCAAGAAAATGATTTGCTTTTACATGATAATGATTTGGAGCCCGGACACCTCTTAGACTTAGAGACACTAAAAGTAATGCAAACATTGACGACACAGAAGGAAAAATGTTGTTGGGTAAAATATGGTATCACTCAACAGAGTGGGTTGTATAGGGCATCAGATGGCAAAATGGTATTACCCTCAAACCTTTTTAGGTATGCAGCATTGGTTAGCCATGGACCTGCCCATGTAGGAGTACAGACGATGATTCAAACAGTGTCTAAGGTGTTTTGGTGTAAAGGGTTTTCAACTTATGCAAAGCAATTCTGTTTATCTTGTTTATTATGTGCAAACTATCATGCTCAGGGGGGAGTTAAAAAGTCTCAGCAGGCATTCCTTACCCCTCCGTATCCATTCCACACACTCTGTATGGACTTTATTGAATTGACACCCTCAGAGGGAAAAGGGTTCTGTTTGGTTATTATTGATGCTTTTTCTAAATAGGTAGAAGCTTTTCCAGTGAAGCATCCAAATGCGCAAACAGTAGCAAAGCTTTTGACTACAGAAATAATTCCCCGATTTGGCCTACCAAGACGCATTTACAGTGATAATGGGTCTCATTTTGTTAACCAGATTGTTCAGAAATTGGGTCAAGTGTTTCAAATTGATCTCAAAAATCATTGTTCTTACCATCCCCAATCAGCTGGACTGGTGGAAAGACACAATGGTGTCTTGAAGAGTAAGCTCAGTAAACTAATGGCAGAAACACATAGCTCATGGACTACGTGTCTTCCATTGGCACTCCTGTACATGCAAATCTCACCTTCCTACAAAGGACTTACACCATTTGAACTTTTGTTTGGGAGACCATATTACATCCCACAGTGGCAAGGATTGTTGCCAGCGGAACGTGAGGGGGGTGAGGATCTAGCGGATTATATGAAGAAGCTGCTAAATGTCAAACCTCTCGTAACCAATGACTCCTTTGCAGATTCCAGAAATGAAACCTTGTTAAGCGTGGCACCCGGGGACTGGGTGCGGATCCGAATTGTGAAAAGAAAGAATTGGTCATCCCCCCAGGTGGGAAGGCCCATACCAAGTACTTATCTTGACACCTATGGCTGTGTAAAGATCGCTGAGAGGACTTCGTGGATTCATATCACCCACTGTAAAAAACTCAAGGGTCTTCCTTCTGCTATTGATATTGGTCAAACTCCACCGGACCTCTGAGCGCAAAGTCTGGCTACAAAGGGGGATTAGCTCAATAGGGATTAGTTCGTCTCAAACCCAGTGAAGAAACCAATGGCGCGAGGTAGTCCTTAGGCAGGATGGCCATGTTCAACTGGTACTTGAACTGTCACATGATGATGATTTTGGTGGCGAAAGTAAATATGTCCATACGAGAAGGAACAGTTGCAAGAGAAAAAGGAATGGTGGTGCTGCAAGTGCAAACAGGTGTTACTACTGTGTTTAAGGTGAAACTTTGTGAAGGAATTTTGGACTGTTCTAAATGGAACAATAATAATTTCTTGACTCATGCAAAATACTTGTGCAATAGAGACTGTACGTCCTGGTCAAGTGTTTGGTGGTCAATAGATGTGAATGGATGGGAAACAAGTGGTGCAGTGATACCAGAGAAAGATAAAAGCAGGCAACAAAGAATAAAAATTGCGCATTTCCAAGGTACCGGAGTAGTTACTATAACCATTGTGTCACCACAAGAAAGTGATCCAGGAGTTTATGGAATCAGAGTGTCTCTTCCAACTAGAACTGATCCTTTGGGGACCCTCCGACTTAAAGTACAAAGCCTTAAGAATGCTACAAATAAAGCAGAATTTGCCTTCACAAAAGAAGAACAATTGTTACTCGAGACGTGATTCGTACACCATAATGAATGGTTATCTTGGGTTAGATATAGTACCCGAGAAGCACATCGTGAGAACTGTATTTCTTGTGCTGAAGGTAAACAGCAATTAGCAACAGTCCCATTGATGCAAGATGAAGGTAACCTAACGTGTCTGTTGAAATTATTCTTCAACAAAACTGAAGATAAATGCAAAGATGAAACTCAGCGTTTTTCGGTCATAAGCAAAGTTGAGAAACCGCCTGCAGCGATTTCCTATCCAGGTTCGTATATGTGCATTTCCAGAGATGGCACAGGGAAAAATTATAGCAATATGGGACAGAACTATTGCAATGTTACTGTGAATGGAAATGGGAATCCATTTCTGGAGAACCAAACTCATAGTTTAGCAGACGTATGGTGGTTATGTGGAGACAAGAAACTCAGATCAGGGCTTACGATTCCCTGGAAGGGAACTTGTGCACTTGTAAAGTTAATTCTGCCATTCTACATTTTAACACTACCTGACTCCAAGTCAGACTGCTGACTAGTCATGAGTGGAGTCCCACAGGGTTCGGTCCTGGGTCCTCTTCTGTTTGGTATCTACGTCTCTGAAGTCCAGGCCAACACGAAGGGACTCTGGCTGACAAAGTTCGCAGATGATTGCAAGTTGGGAGCTATTATTAACTCCCCAAGTGATGTTGACATCCTACAGAATGGCCTCACTGAGACCAACAACTAGTGTCAGAACCATGGCCTTAAGCTCAGTGTCAAAAATGTGTTGTCATCCCCTTTGGGAAAACCCGGTTCCCATGAATTACCACATCAATGGTAGTCCACTGAACACAGAAGGTGTTATAAGAGATCTGGGAACACAGGTTGACAGCAACCTCTCTTTTGATCACCACATTGCCACTGTGGTCAGAAAGTCCTTCAATGTGGCCCATTTCATTACTAAGGGTTTGGATCCAGAACAAAAGAGGTTATTGTCTCCCTCTCCTTTTCCCTGATTAGGCCAATCATCGAGTACAATGCCCCATTTGGCATGTACCTCACTAGACACCTGCAACAACTGGAGTGGCCACAAAAGTACCTCACAAAGAGGATACTAGGCCTTAAACATCTGTCCTATGTGGACAGACTCAAAAAACTCCAACTATTCTCTGTCTCATATTGCCTACTTAGAGGCGATCTCTGCTTGACTTAGAAAGCCATGTCTGACCCAGCTCTGTTAGAAATGCTGTATCTAAAGAAATCCCATTTCCTCCGCACCACATGCTCCAGAGAGCTCAACCTCATTAACACAATCAACAGAATGTACTAGAGGGACAGGTTCATAACCCAGAGACTGCCCATGCTATGGAATAGACTTCCCATACATGTCAAGCAGAGCACCTCGCTGACCTTCTTCAAGAGAAATCCCGATGAGTGGATGGGAAATAGAAAATTCATCCTGGGGATAAATTCAGAGGCTCTACTCGACAGAGGCACTGGGAACTAAGGTCGGGTGGCACGATGCCAGGGTAATCCTATGGCTAGGCTTGTAAAGGACCCTGAGTCATTAGCCTAGTACACACCTATGAACCTATGAACATACAGAAATTTGTGCTTTTCCCCACTGTAGTGCAATCTTGGAGTTGGTATATATAAGTAGGGCGTGCAGCCCTCACTTTGGTGGGCTTTATGTACTGTGGCATGTGTATAGGTAGGTATGCTGGCCAAGTGATTTCTTACCATGAGAAAAACGTTTGCTGATGTGAACATTCAATGAAGGTCTATTCAATTATGTGGGTTTGACGAATAGCCATTGAAGGTAAATAAACTTTGATGAAGTGATGTACACCCATTTTTGAGCACTATTACATCGATCATCTATGTAGTTGAATAATGTGTGCCATAAGATGGCCTCTGTCCAGTCCTGGTCCCTACATCACTTCTATATACATAATAGTACTCAGTAAAATGTAAGCAGGCCACACCCATGGCCTTATCCTAGTTTGCTCCTTCAAGCATGCATTTTTGAGACCTGTACTACATTCATTTGATGCAACCTTCCCGATGTGAATCCATATTGCCTCTAACCTCATACTCTGATGTCCTTTAGGTATTCAGTAAGTCTTTCCTTTTCAAAGTCAAAGTCAAAGTAAACTTTATTGTCATTTAGGACTACACATCTACACAAGTGCAGCCTAAATGAAATTCCAAATATCAACTCACCAGAGAGTACATATGGATCAAGGAGAACAAAAACATCAGTATAAAGTTTCAATTTAAAAAAGATTTTCAATACAAGACCCCAGAAGGATAAATTAACTAATAATACCAGCAAAAACACACAAGCCCCCCCCCCCCACCAGACAGTCATAAGAAGAAAACTATACATAGAAGCATGACAGTGTAGGATTGCACGTTAAGATTGTCATCCTTTGTTCATCTGCATCAGCCGAGGTACCAGGGTCACATCTGTGTCACTGCTAGACAGGGGCACAGTAAACTAATTCTATTATATAAGGGGACCTTCACTGTGTCACTACTAGACAGAGGCACAGTATTCTAGATTTATTCTGTACATTTTTGTACCATTTCATGGGGTGGCAAAAGCCACATCACTATGGCTAGGCTTACAAATGCCCCAGGGCAGATAGCCTAGTACTATACTATGAAACTATGAAACTATGAGACACCAGTAAAGTTTTTCTGCACTTTACTTTTGAGAGTCTTCATTTTTTGTGTGTGTTTTGTACTTATTTGTGGTTCGAGTTTCAATTTTCGGTTTGATTGGGCAGTCAAGATGTCCACTGGAGTCTCGTCAGGAGTGGCTGGTTCCGGCCAAGGAGGGGAAGGTGATCATGTTTCATTGCTGGATATGTGGAGACTGAGGGAGAAGAGGTGTGCAGTGGATGATTTGTGGTCCCTTGGTGGTGCAAATGTACAGTCTGCTGCGTTTGAGAGACTGGAAAGGTTGTTGGTAAAAGAAGTGACTTTGTTTTATGGCACAAAATTGTTAGATAAATATCTGGCAACTAGATTAACTCCTTATGGTCTTAGGGTTGATCACCTTCTGGCTTTTGAATTTGCGGAAGATGAAGCAGACCTGTTAGAGGAGTGGAAGATGGTGTCACTTGCTTGCACCACAGCATGGTTAAAGAATTTGGTCAAAATTAACGGCAGAATACAAGAGAAGTTGCAGGCGGAAATCTTGGGGCTGCAAGAGGAGTTGTTAAGAAGTGTTTCTGGTGACTGTTTTGCTGACAAGATGAAAATCATTAGGGGTCGAGTATCCAAGATAGAAGGAGAGGTAATTTCAAGAAAGAAGCGTAAGCTTGAATGTGATTCTAAAGATTATGAAAATTACTTATTTTTTTCTTGGCAGACGAAGCCCAGAAGGGGCAGGAATGTTATTCAATGGGTTGGAGCGAATGGTCGTGTAACCAGAGACTTGTCCATTTCATTGGGGAAACAGCCTCCAGCAGCAGGAAAAGTGTCTCATTTGAGGATTTAAATGAAGAAAGCAACGAAGGCACACAGAACCAGCAACGGAACAGTCCCCAACAAACACGACGGAGAGGCCAGAAGTGGCAAAGGAACAATGGAGGTACTAGGCCGAACAGCAGGAGAAGAAGATAAATGTTAATGTGAACTTTGAGCTGTTCATGTTTGGGGCGGAAGGAGTTGGGCCCATACAACATGATGAACTGGGACATTTTGATATTATTAATTTATCCAGGTATGAGATTACCAATAATGTCAAATGCGTGTTAAATAAAGGTATAAAATTTGTACCCACTCATTTTCCCAGCCTAGCGGATATATTGCTTGAAGTTGGATGCTTTTGTAGAAAACTGAATTTAGCCATGTTTTTTCGAAATGAAAATACTCAGGTTAACATTGTAAATGCGTTTCAATGGGGTAGTCTTGTGGGGGAAATGGATAATTATGATTCTGATGATTCATTATTAAACGTGTCTGTGTATGAAAATGTGTTTACAGATGTTAATAATGTAGGGATGTGTTCATTAGATGAGTCTGAAGAATTTCATATCCAGGATATGGCAAAATTGTTGGATAATAACAGAAGTAACAATGATGGGGGGAAGTGTTTGTTACTTGGAAAGGTAACGGTTCCGTCTGGCCATTATGAAAGCCATTTTGTTCCTCCCAAGAACACTGTTGCTATTAACATGTTCGAAAAGATGTTATGTAAAGAAACTGAATGTGAATATAAGAATTTTGTAAAAAAGGAAAAAATGTATAATTTAACTAAAGAGGAATATAGTACATTGCAAATATTGCGAAGTAATGATGAGAATCTGGTTTTCACTCAGGCAGATAAAGGAGGGAATCGGGTAATTTTTTTCCAGAGAACGGTATAACAAAATGGCATTTCAATTGTTAAATGATGGGGATGTTTATACAAAATTGGAGAAGGATCCCAGTGTGGAATTTAATGCATGCTTGTTAGAAATTTTGGAAAGAGGGGAAAGACTTGGCTTTTTCAAAGCCCAGGACATTAAAAAACTGTTCATTAAAAATCCAAAAAAAAGCTATTTTTTTACGATCCCCAAGGTTCATAAAAATTTAAGGAACCCTCCAGGGAGGCTCATAGTCTCTGGGGTAGGGGGTTATTTACAAAATGTAGGGATTTTTTTTGGATGAACAGCTTAAAAAGTTCAGTCTTAAGGTACCACCACACATTAAAAATAGTCAGGATTATTGCAAGTTGGTAGGGCAATGGGAGGCTGATTTCTATTGGGCTTGTGTGGACGTAAAAGCTTTATATACCAGTATCAGTCATAGAGTGGGTTTGGAAGCGGTAGCAAAAATGTTGGGGGTAGGACCTAGAACAAATTCTATTTTGCAGCTGCTTGAGTTCTGCCTGACACACAGTTTTTTTGAGTTCAACAAGGAGCTGTTTTTGCAGAAGGGAGGCACCACCATGGGCACCTTATCTCTTCCTTCGTATGCAAGTATTTTCATGAATTTTGGGGCAGAAATTCATGTATAATAAATGGTTCTTCCATAATAAGGTCATGGTCTATAGAAGATATATAGACAACCTGATTTTTGTGTGTCAAGGGGAAGTGGAACAGTATGAAGCTTACATGGCTGAACTGGAAAGAAATGATTTTGGCATTTCTTTTACGTACAAAACCAACAGAGAGGTAATGCAGTTCTTGGATTTAGAGTTATATGTGAGTCAAGATAAGGTGGTGCAATTTAAACCTTATCACAACAAAACTGCAGCTAATAACTTTTTATTAGCCTCAAGTATGCATCCTCTCACTTGTTGAATTCTTTGCCTCATGGGGAGTATAAACGTATTTTTTTGGTAATACATTGGATAAGGAAAGGATAGGTCAATAATTTTTAAAAGTAAGAAATATGTTGTCTTGAAGAGGTTATTCCCCTGATTTGTTGGCAAGGACAAAGAATAGGGTATTGGGAATCCAACAAGGAGATGGCAAAGAAGTAAGAAGGAGACATGAAGAGCAATCCTCAGATGAAGGCACTAGGAAAATGTATTTTGTTAGTAAATTTTCCCCTTTTTCACATCATTTGGCTAGGTTAGTCAGGAAATTTTGGCCCATAGTGATGCAAGATGAATCTACTAAGGGTGTATTTTCGAGCATATAATTTTTTCATATAAAAGGTGCATGAATTTGAAACAGTTATTGAATAGGACGATGGACAGAATAGATGGTCAAGTGGGGTGTTATCCCTGTCGTAGGTGTAAGGTATGCCCAAAAGATAGAAATTTACATGGTTGTAGCATTAATGAGAGAATTTATAAGGCTACACAGAGATTTTCTTGTCAATCGAGTAGAGTTGTTTATATCTTGGGTTGTGATTGTTCACCTAAGAAATGGTATATTGGACAAACCAAGAGACAAGTTAAAAAACATATTTTGGAGCATATGGGGGACATCAGACATAGGAGATTGGACAGTCCAGTGGCACATAATTTCTGTTCAAATCATGCAGGCTCAGATTCTTCTTTATTCTTCAGTGTGTTGACTATGCCTTCACAACAACATGGGGAAACTCACTATAGAAAGTTGTTAGCTTTGTAAATCAGATTCATCATTAATTACAATTCTTTATTTCCTTCAGGTCTTAACCAGGAGGTGAATATTAATATGTGAAATTGATGTTGATAAAGTAAATTAGATTTTAAGTTTGCTTTCACAGGGGTTGCCAGATTTGAAGCATGTAGTTAAATATAGACATAAATATGTGTTGATCTTAAATTATAGTCAACATGGTGTGTAAAGAATGTTAGGCTGAGAAATGAGTTTACAAGCATTTTTAATGGTTCGAAGTCACTTTAAATGGAAAGGGTTTGTGCAATGTGTATAATTGGTTAATATCATGTGATTCAATATAAATAATGTGCTGTTGGTGTAACAATTTATCCCTTGAAGGCTTTTTAGCCGAGGTACCAGGAGACACCAGTAAAGTTTTTCTGCACTTAACTTTTGAGAGTCTTCGGGGGTTTTTTTGTGTGTGTTTTTTTTGTGTGTGTTTTGTATTCATCTGCATCAGACAAACAGCAGGCAATTGCACATGAATAAGAAAATATAATGCTACATCAAAGAAAAACAACAAACAAACAAAAGAAGATATTGCACACTTTTCAGCTGAGCTCGTATTGTGAATAATTACTGACTAAATAATTGGTGGCTGGTATCAGAGTTTATAAGTCTCAACACTGTTGGGTAGAAGCTGTTTAAGTATCTGGTGGTCCTGCAGTGGATACTCCAATATCTCTTGCCTGAAGACAGTTGTGTAAACCAGCCATGTACAGGGTGAGAGGGGTCACAAATTATTTTGGATGCACATTTAATGCTTCTTGCTGCAAAGAGATCCTGGATTGATGGTAAGTTGGTGATCCTGGATTGATGGTAAGTTGGTGCCCATGATTTTTTTGGCAACTTGCACCATTCTCTGTAGCTTCTTTCTTTCTGCTATTGTGCTGTTCCCAAACCAAACTGTGAAGCTACTAGTGAGAATGCTCTCAGCTGCTCCTCTGTAGAATGTGGTGAGAATAGTAGGTAGAAGCTTTGCTTTTTTGAGCCTTCTGAGAAAGTGGAGATGTTGGTGTGCTTGTTTTGACCAACTGTTCAGTGTTCACAGTCCAAGAGAGATCCTCTGAAATGTACACCTCCAAAAACTTTGCAGATTTGACCCTTTCCACCTCTTCACCATTTATCATGAGCTGTGAGTGTGGTGTTGACCTTTTCCTGAAGTCTATAATGATTTCTTTTGTTTTATTCGCATTTAGGTCAAGGTTGTTCTTAGCACTCCAGTCATTCAATGAGTAGACCTCATCTCTATAAGCTCTTTTATTCTCCCCTTTGATGAGGCCCACAACTGTAGCATCATCTGCAAACGTAATGATGTGATTAGTGTTGTATTTTGCAGAACAGTCATGGGTGAGGATGGTGAACAACAGACTTAGAACATAACCATGAGGATTATGCCCGCACATGTTTTCAGTGGTCTGTTTGTGAAGCCACCACTTTTTCTCACTAACACACTCTACCTCACTTTCCAGCAAAATACTTCTCGTTGGTGATATACACCCCAATCCAGGCCCACCCTCCCCTCCCCAAAACCTTACACCCACCATCAGCTCCTCCACCCCCCCCATCATCCTACCTCTCACTCCTTCCTCATCCTCCCTCATATCAAACCTCACAACACAAACACCTTTCTATCTATGCCCTAAATATACAAAGCCTCACTAACAAAATCACTGAGCTACATGCCTGGATTGCCCAAACCACCCCTGACATCCTAGCCTTATCTGAAACTTGGTTAAAACCCACCATAACTAACAATGAAATACTGCCACCAGGCTATAATATCTACTGCTGTGATAGAATTACTAAAAAGGGCGGTGGTGTTGCCATCCTCCATTCTGATAGCCTTAACCTCTCCACTATCACACCTACTCCTGATTTCTACCCAGCTGAGCTTATCATCCTTAACTGTCATCTTAACCCCCATAAGAAATGTGTCATTGCCTCCATATATATTCCCCCTGGTAATAATATTCCAGTCCTAGAATCTAAACCATCTTGGTTCTCTCACAACATACCTTATGAAACCCTCATCCTAGTTGATGTTAACATTGACTGGACCAAAATTTCTACAGACTCTCCACAGCTCAGCATCAACCTTCTGGGATTCCACCAACTGATAACATCCCCCACCTGCCTGCACAATACCACTTCTTCCAATTCTACCATCAACTGGATTCTCACTAACTCACCTAACCTTTACCACAGTCCAACTACCTTAGCAAACTCTTTGAGTGACCATCTTTCTACTTCCATCCTACGGCACTCTACCCAAGCAGCAAAACCTCACTTTTATGCAGACTGTTGTAAATGTAATAACTTCAATACCACCAAATTCAAGTCTATACTCTCTAGTATTGACTGGTCCATCCTCAAACTAATTCCTCTGACTGAAGCTGTTCCCAAATTTAATAGCATATTCCTTGATATCCTCAGGCCCCTAGCCCCTACCAGACATATTTGAATCAAATTTAACTTTGCTCCTGGCTTTCTAAAGAAACTAAATCTCTCATGCATAAATATGACAATACTTGGAAAGCCTGGACTAAGACTAAACAACCTTCCCTGCTTCACATGTACAAATAACTTTGGAACCTTGTTCAAAGACATGTTTGTAAGAACAAAAAATCATAATATAACTCTCCCCAGAATAACTACAAAGCCAATCCACAGAAAGTCTGGACCACCTTAAAGAAAATTCTCAATCCTGGGTGCCCTTCTAATCCCCCCCTTTCCCAAACAACATTCCTCTAGAAACTGCTACCCTTCTCAACAGACACTTCACTGACGCTGTCCAGAAATGTACACCCTCAAATTCCAACACAGCTTCCACCTCTATCCCTTCCAAACCAGAAAACAGTAACCTTTTCTCCTTCAAATCAGTTCCAACTTCATACATTAAATCACTCCTTCTGAAGCTTAAACCTTGCTCTACCTCCTCAGACAATCTGAACCCACTTTTCTCAAATTAGCTGCAGAATCCATAGCCTATCCAGTATCCTTTCTAATCAATAGAGCTATCCAGGAAGCAACAGTGCTAGAGATTTGGAAGTCCTTCTTCACTATCCCCCCTGCATAAAGGGGGAACTCAACAGACCCATCAATTTTTCATCCAATTGCCATCCTCTCTCCAAAATTCTGGAAAAATGTATGCATTCACAACTCCTAAATTATCTTCTCCAAAAAAAACTCCTCACTCCCACCCAACATGGCTTCTGCCCTAACCACAGCACCTCTACAGCACTCCTGTCTTTTACACATACAATAGCTGAAGCCCGTGATAATAACCTCCTAGTATCCAGGCTTTTCCTCGACCTCTCTAAAGCCTTCAGTACTGTCTCTCACCCTTTACTTCTAACTAAACTTTCCAGCCTCAATCTATCTCCTTCCACCCTAGCCTTCTTCTGTAGTTATCTGTCTCCTAGACAGCAATCTGTTCGATGGCTTTCCTCCTGCTCACCCTACCTCCTAGTGATAACCGGGGTACCTAAAGGTTCCATCTTGGGTCCCCTCCTGTTCACTATCTTTACAAATGAACTTCATACCTCTTGCAAACAATCTGCACTAATCCAATGCACTGATGACTCGACTCTTATCTGCATTTTCAACAATATCTCCGACCTTCACACTCTTACCCAGGACACTTTTCTATCTGTTGAAAAATAGCTGGCCAATAACTTACTCATCCTGAACCCTAAAATAACAAACTCCTGGTATTCCTCCCACGTTGTCTCTCTCACCTAAAATCTACCTTTCTCATCTCATCCTACAATAACATCACCATACAACCTGACTCCCACACAAAGCTCCTAGGTGTCATCATTGATGATGAACTTAAATGTAACCTACACATCCTTCAAAGTATAAAAAAATCACCAAAAATTGGGTATGCTTTACCGAAACCATAGATTCCTGGCCTCTAATGCTAGACTGTCCCTGGCTCCATTGGGCCAAAAGAACCCGTTTCAATGGGGTCCTGGGGGAAAAAAAAATATAATACAGAACAAACAGGTACAAAAAAAAAATAATATATACTAGACAGTAAAAGGGCTCAGGCTCTTCTTCTCACCTCCATTCTCTATGCCACCCCAATTCTAACTAATATTCAGTCCACTACCCTGGCCAAACTCCAACAAACCTACCAAAAAATAGCAAGATTCATCACAAACTCCCTACATACCTCACACCACTGCCTTGCAGTCAACGCACTACAATGGCTAAAACTCCCTCAACAACTGCTTCTATCTCAGTTACAAATGATTCACTCTATGCTTTATAAACCGTCCTCCTGCCCTGCTCTCTTCCTCTTAGTATCCCTCTACACTCCAACTCGCACACTCCATACAAACTAACAACTCCTTGACTTCTACCAA
>NC_056741.1:43744374-43911874 GCF_019279795.1 Protopterus annectens
GAGATCTGTAGCTTTGATTCACAGCGGATCTGGCCACTTTGTTATAGGTAGTTTCTAGCTTGGTTAGGAGAGAAGTTTGGAAGTCAGTGAGGATCTGAGAGCTGTACAATAGACTTAGTAGGAGATAGGCATGAGAGAGGGAGACTTTACCTTTATTAGCTAGGAACTTTTTATTTCTGTATATTGACCAAGTTTTTGACAGGTTTTCTTAATACAATTATTCACAAGCAAATCAAATTTCAGTTGGTCATCTATTATGACCCCTAGACGTTTTGTGTTGGGTTCAACTATGATAGATGTTTTATTTAGAGAATGGATAGCAAAAGTGAATTTAAGGTGGTTTAGGTTTCTAGGAAGAAAAAGAAAGAGTTTTTTTTAGGATTCAGAATTAGCTGGTTGTTAGAGAGCTAGATTTCAACAGAGATGAAGGATTTCTGAGTAATAGAATTTAAGTCAGAGAGGGTGTCTGCAAGGTGATGACTGTAGAGTCATCAGCATATTGGACAAGGGGATGACTGAGGGCAAGAGGTAGTGTAGATTAGTAAGGATATTGAAGAGTAGTGGACCAAGACTAGATCATTGGGGAACAACCATTTTGATGGGGAGAGGAGGGCAGAGAGCAGAGAGCCATTTTACTGATTGCAGTTGATCTGTGAGATAACTAGCAAACCAGGCAACGACAGAGGTGGAGAAGTTAAGGTTAGTGAGTTTGTCCAGAAGAAAGGAATGACTGTTTCAAATGCTTTAGAGAGATCTAGGAATAAGCATGACACTCATTTATTATCTGTGGCCGGAGAAATAGTGTTGATAAAGGATAGGAGAGCAGTAGTGGTGCTATGTTTAGGACGAAAGCCATGTTGTGTGGGGGTGAGCAGATTTTCCTGAAGTAAGTGTTCCATGACTTGCTTACGCACGCATTTTTGTAATATTTTTGAGATAGGTGATAGGATGGCTATGGGTCTGAAATTGGAGATTTCTATGGAGTTACCTCCTTTGTGTACCGGTAGAGTATAGAATTATTTCCAGATTGATGGGACTTTTGATTCAGAGATAGAATGGTTTATCAGTATAGAGACTGGGAGGGCTAGAGAGTCTGCTGCTATCTGAAGGAAGTAGGGAGGTATATTACCAGCAGATGTAGAACAGGGTTTTAATTTGCAAAGTACAGATTTAATGTAGCTGGTAGGTGTTGGTTTAAGGGAAAATATGTTAGTAGAAATCTGACTAGAGGAGGGGTCAGGTGGATTAGTAGTGTTAGAATTAGAGGGGACAGTAAATATTGTGTGTCTTTGATGTCTCTGTCTCTCTGCAGTTAGTCCCCCCCCCCCTGTTCTAGTTGTGGTGTTAATCTTGGTGGCTTTGGAATTGCCCGCCCCTGCTGTAAATCTCTTTTTGCACACTCCTCCTGGACCCATCTCATTTGCTCACTCAACTGAGTACAGTGAGATCATATTTTGATTTTAGATACTCCTACCAGTCTCATCTCCTCTGCAGTGTACAGAGAGAGCACTTGGGAAGGGCATTCCCCTATAGTATCTTAATCTGCTCTGTTTCCTCTGTCTCAAAAAAAAAAAAAAAAGAAAAAAATTTTGCACTTCATCTGCCTTACTGTATGTGTGTTTCTTCCTACTTTATTACCTTATTTTGCTTTTGCCTCTTCTTAAAAGTACTCAATTGAATTTATTTTGCTGCCTTTATTACTGCTTGTTAGTAGCCTGATTAAATTGTAACTGTTATTCTAAGGCCCTTGGTTTAAGCACTTGGGCTTCAAACCAGTTGTTTTACATTAAGAAGGTTTGTGGTCTGCACTGTTGTGGCAGGACAGGTAGCGTACATCCTTCAAAGTTGGGAACTGCTGATTGAAGGCTCAGTGTCTGTTATTCTAAAAGTGTATTAGTTCTGGGTTAAGAACTTGGGCTTCAGGCCAGTTATTTTACATTAAGAAGGTTTGTGGTCTGCACTCTTGTGGGAGGAGAGGCTAGATTCTGCCCTTCTGAACTGGGAATTTCTGGTTAAAGTCTTATTGCGCATGCTTACTTGAACTTTCTTTCTGAAATCGGTACGCCTTGTTTGCTGTAGCATAGACTAGATTCTGGCCGGCTGGATCTAGCTTTGTTTGTATAACTTGTGCCCTGATACAGGCCGTGTTTTTTGGAGAAGGTTTCTCTGTACCATAGTGGCAGGACGGTGCAGTTGGAACTTGTTTGATTGAAGACTGCTGAAACAGGGCTCAGTTTTAAGCTTTTTAACTGGTTAATTGGGTAAAGTGTTGTTTTGATTGTATCTGCTCTATTTTCTGGAAAAAATATATATATACTTGTTTCTCACCTTTCTGAACTAGTATAGTCCAGTTTTCATGTTATTGCTGGATCCAGGGCTGTGTTACAAGTTTCTGTGTTGCCATACCTTACTTGGATAGAAGGAAGTTTCTCTGTTCACCTGTGAGAGAGGGAAGCTTTGAGCAGGCTATCTGTCCCTGGAGGAGTGGTTTCAGCCCAGAAGTTAGTAGTTTATTGGCCTTTTTGGGCTAATTTTGATTGTATCTGCTCTATTTCCTGAAAAAAAATTATATACTTGTTTCCCGCCTTTCTGAACTAGTATAGTCCAGTTTTCAGGTTATTTCTGAATCCAGGGCTGTGTTACAAGTTACTGTGTTGCCATTACCTTACTTGGATAGAAGGAAGTTTCTCTGTTCACATGTGAGAGAGGGGAACTTTGAACAGCCTATCTGTCCCTGGAGGAGTGGTTTGAGCCCAGAAGTTAGTAGTTTATTGGCCATTTTGGGCTAATTTCTATCTCTTTAACTACCCTGCTATAAAAACCTCATTTGCACAGTTTTTACACTTGTATTCCACTCAGCAAGTGCCTTCCAGGTGTTCTGCAGAGTCTACAGCAGCAGAGAGACAAAAGAGTGTCTCTGGAGTGATTAAGTATCACTTTTCTGCTTTTCTTGCTGTCTTAACTAATTCCGCCTAAAACGCCAGTTTTTTAGCAAATCTGTGATTTAAAAAGTTTGTTATTGTATACAACTCAGTACAGCTCCTTGTGGTGTCCTGCAGAGTGATACAGGCAACAGAAAGACCCAAGAGAGACTTTTCCAGATTTAAGTATTTTTTCTCTGTTTTTTTGCTTCGACTTCCTTTTCCCGCCTAAAAAGCAGATTTCTAACTGATCTGTGCTTTAAAAAGTTTAAATTGCATTTGCCTTCTGCTTTTTACAGTTTTTGCACTTATTTTATATCAATTTAAGTTGTTTTTGTATTGTATAACTGTTGTAGGCTACACACTAAAGTGCGCTAGCCTGTTTATAGCATTTACAGTGTTTTCTGTGTGTTTTTCTGCTGTTTCCTGAAAAAAAACAAAAAAAAAAATTCTCTTTTCTCGCCTTTGCTGAACTAGATTAGTCCAGATTTCAGGTTTTGCTGAATTCCGGACTGTGGTATAGTTACCTGTGTTGCCCATATCCTTACTTGGATAGGAGGAAGTTTCTCTGTTCACCAGTAAGAGTGGGGAGCTTTGAGCAGCCTATCTGTCCCTGGAGGAGTGGTCTCAGCCCTGAAACTAGTAGCTTATTGGCCGTTTTGGGTCAATTCCTATCTCTTTCAGTTTCCCTGCTTTAAAACCCACATTTGCACGGTTTTGCACCAGTATACAACTCTGCACAGCTCCTCGTGGTGTCCTGCAGAGTGATACAGGCAACAGAGAGACCCAAGAGAGACTTTTCCAGATTTAAGTATTTTTTCTCTGTTTTTGCTCGACTGCCTTTTCCCGCCTAAAAAGTGAATTTCTAACTGATCTGTGCTTTAAAAAGTTTAAATTGCATTTGCCTTCTGCTTTTTACAGTTTTTGCACTTGTTTTATATCAATTTAAGTCACTTTTGTATTGTATAACTGTTGTAGGCTACACACTAAAGTGCGCTAGCCTGTTTATAGCATTTACAGTGTTTTCTGTGTGTTTTTCTGCTGTTTCCTGAAAAAAAACAAAAAAATATTCTCTTTTCCCGCCTTTGCTGAAATAGATTAGTCCAGATTTCAGGTTTTGCTGAATTCCGAACTGTGGTATAGTTTCCTGTGTTGCCCATATCCTTACTTGGATAGGAGGAAGCTTCTCTGTTCACCAGTGAGAGTGGGGAGCTTTGAGCAGCCTATCTGTCCCTGGAGGAGTGGTCTCAGCCCTGAAACTAGTAGCTTATTGGCCATTTTGGGTCAATTCCTATCTCTCAGTTTCCCTGCTTTAAAACCCGCATTTGCGCAGTTTTGCACGATTTTGCGAATAGAGCAGCATCGGACAGCGCCGCTTAAACGGGTTTAAACTATTCCCAGCTGCACAAAGTCTGCTCTTCACTTTTTCCCTTAGAACTGTTCTAAATCTCAAAGTAAGCACTCTATTTTCATTCTAAAGCCCTGCAGTTGCTCGTATAAGTAAACTTATAAGTAAGCACTAATAAACTAAAGCACTACACCCTCTTATACTCCCTTAAAGTACTTGGCTCCTTATTGGTCCTTTTTGATCAGTCAAAAAGTAGTTCCTTATACTATTCTGGCATGTCCAAAAGTCAGTTTCAGGTTTACTCTCCAGTCCAGCTGGTGAATCTAGGAATCTTAAGGCAATGTTACAACTGCCTTATGTACACAGACCACCCTCTCCTCCTCCCAACAAACTCAAATATATGTGAGAGATGCAACTATATAGCCAAACTGGAGGCTGAGCTCTCTCAACCCAGTACTGGCGCAGTCAGTCAGGCGGAGAAGGTAACCACACACACCACAAATCCAGTCTCACATAGACCTATCGCAACAGCAAACCAAACACATAAACACACAAAAACATACTCGGAGGCTCTAAATAAAAATCTCCCAAACAGCAGAGACCTCCAAAGCAGACATCCAAGCAACCGCTACCCCACAACAATACCCACGTATCACATAGTTCACAAAGTCAGTGTGCCACACAGTCACAGCTCTTAAGGCTAAACAACACACCTAATACACTTGTAATAGGTGACTCTATTGTCAGACACACTGACGTCCCACTCACCAGGCTGAACAAAGAGAAGGTCACTGTAAGCTGCCTGTCGAGTGCCAGGATCCGCCACATAACACAAGCACTCAGGTCACTCCAAAGCAGGTACAAATATGACTCCGTCATTGTCCATGCTGGTGTGAATGACCTGAGACGTACCTCCCTGGACTACATGAAAAGAGACATAGAGGAGCTCTCTGATCATGTAGCCCAGGCTGGTATGACCCTGACCTTGAGTAGCATCTTACCCTCACCAAGAATGATGTCACAGCATAAAGACGAAATGATCATTTTTAACAATTGGCTAAAGTATTGGTGTCATTCAAAGGGGATCCAGTGTCTGTCAGCCTGGGATGACATGCTCGACAAGCCACGTTGCTTCACTAGGGACGGCTTGCATCTGTCACCCCTTGGCTTTCGAATGCTGGCTAAGGCTCTTGCCACCCCCATAGTGCCTTTTTTAGGCAAGGCTCAAAAGACAAACCCACCTCCATAGACAACACAAGGAAAAAGAAACTAAGGGTAATGCTGCTCAATGCCAGAAGTCTAAACCTCAGGATGCATGCACTCGAGGCTCTCTTCAGTATGGAGAATATCGATATCTGTGCAGTAACATGGTTCAAGGTTCCCAAGAGCACCCCAGCACCACCAGGTTATACCTCATACCATGCTTTTCGGCCCCAAAACTCGGACCAAACCACAAAAGGAGGGGGAGTATCCATATTCATCAAAGATACCCACACCTCCAGGTTAGTGGCACTGCATGAAGCATTGGAGACCATCCATGTGCAACTAACAGTGGGCAAAACTGCCTTTCAGTTTGTAGCCTGCTACAGACCACCCTCCCAAACTCAGGAACCCCACTCAGCTTTCCTGAGAACACTGGAGAATATGAAGGTCTCTCCAAACACCATCATATTGGGTGACTTCAACTACCCAAACATAAACTGGGAGCACTACTCAAGCCCCAACACCCTCGCCCAACGCTTCCTAGAATTTATAAACTCAAATGCTATGGAACAACTGGTCACCACTCCCACAAGAGGGGAAAACATATTGGACCTGATCATCACCAACATGGGGACTCTATGTTCCATACCAGAGGTATACCCCTCATTGGTAAGATCTGACCATAAATTAATCTCACTGGACATCCATATCCTGTCTCCACCCCCAGCCAAGGAAACCACAGTGAAGAACTTCTCAAAAGCAAACTTCACATTTCTCAAAACCGAGGTGGAATCCTTAAAAGTCCCCGGGCCAGTGGAAAATACAGCCCAAACCGCAGAATCCTTTACAAATGCATTGTATGGACACCTACAGGAATGCATGGATCATGCTATCAAAAATAAAACCAAGACTCACTCCTCCAAAGGCAGGAGACCTGTCTGGTGGACCCCAGCCATAAATAAGCTATACAACAGAAGGAGGAAGCTACTACATGATAGAGCAAAATCCCAAAAAGGGAAGGCATCTCTGATCAGTACGAGCAAGAAACTACGATCCCTCATAAAATTATCTAAGGCCAGCTTCGAAAGAAAAATTGCACAAGACACTAAAGATAATCATAAGGCCTTCTTTAGTTATGTCAGGAACCTGGGTGGCAACTCCCAGATATGCTCTGAGTTAGTGCAAAATGACAAAAAATACACTGAACCCACATACATTGCCAACATCCTGGCAGACTGGTTCAGTGCAAACTCCCCCCCCCTTCCCCCCCAAAAGAGCAAATGTCTATCCCAACAGAGTGTAGCCTCCCTAACATCACAGATGCACAGGTGAGAACTGCCCTCTTCAAAGCAAAAAACACAGCATCAATGGGACTGGACGGTGTCCGGAGCTGCGTCTTACATGAGCTCCAAGAAGAACTGAACCCTCACATAAAGTCACTGTTCAGTCTCAGCCTTACTACAGGATATGTACCCAAGGAATGGCGTACAGCAACAGTGGTCCCACTCCACAAAGGTGGTGCCACAACGGACCCCGAAACTATCACCCTATAAGCCTGACTAGCCTGGTCTGCAAAGCTATGGAGCGTATCATCATGGAACTCATAAACAAAGACATTGGGAACCTCCAAACACTGGATCCTACCCAATTCAGCTTTGTTAAGGGCAGATCTTGCCTCTTGAACCTAGTCGACTTCTTTGAAACAGTCACCAAGGCCATAGATGAAGGGAAGGTAGTCCACACAGCCTACCTGGACCTCGCAAAAGCCTTCGACACAATACCCCACTCGGGCATCATAAATAAGCTCACCAGCTTAAATATCAACCCCTGTGTCACAAGATGGGTTGCAAACTGGCTCAGGGATAGAACCCACATGGTCAGAATTGCAGGTGCCATGTCAGACTCTAAACCAGTTACAAGTGGCGTCCCACAAGGCTCAGTCCTAGGACCTCGCTTGTTCGGTATATATTTCTCTGAGGTACAGGCTAACACGGGAGGACTATGGATGACCAAGTTCGCAGATGACTACAAACTGGGTGCCATAATTGACTCACCGACTGACACAAGCATCCTCCGAAAGGGTCTCACAGAGACGGATAACTGGTGCCAGAGCCATGGCCTAAAGCTAAATGCCAAAAAGTGCATAGTCATCCCATTTGGGAAAAACAAAGTGTCCACAAATTACCACATAGGTGGTAATCCATTAAGTACGGAAGAAGTAATTAGGGATTTGGGGACCCAAGTAGATAGCAATCTCTCCTTTGACAATCATGTTGCCAAAGTGGTTAAAAAGGCCTTCTATATAGCCCACTTTATCACGAAAGGGTTCACATCTAGATCAAGAGAGTTAATTGTGCCCCTCTACTCATCACTCATCAGGCCCATAATTGAATACAATGCCCCATTTGGGATGTACCTTACCCGACACCTGCAGCAACTGGAAAGACCCCAAAAGTACCTCACCAAGTGGATCAAGGGACTCAAACAGATGCCCTATGTAGTTAGGCTAAAGAAACTCCAGCTCTACTCAGTTGCTTACCACCTACTCAGAGGCGATCTGTGCCTGACATATAAAGCCATGTCCAAACCAGAATTAATGGACATGCTCCACCTCAGGAAATCCAAATCCCTTAAAGCTACATGCTCCAGGGACTTAAACCTCAGCACAGAAATAAATAGGACATGCTGGAGGGACAGATTCATATCCCAGAGGCTCCCATCACTCTGGAACAAAATCCCAATCCATGTTAGGCAGAGCTCCTCAATGACCCTCTTCAAGAGAAATCTTGACGAGTGGATGGGAGATCGTAGGTTTACCCCTGGGATCTCTTCTGTGTCCCTACTAGACAGAGGCACAGTAAACTAACCTTAAAAGGGCTATCTTCTGTGACCTACTATACAGAGGCACAGTCAACTAATCTAAAAGGGTGGCGAAAGCCAAACACACTCTGGCTAGGCTTATAAATGCCCTAGGGCAGATAGCCTAGTATCAACCTATGAACCTATGATTGATTATCATACTAATGGATTCTATGAAGTAGGAATTGAAGATAGAAGCTGTTTCTTGGGGTGTATGTTTTGGGCAGGGATTAGGAGATGAGGGGTTACCAGGATGTAGTATTTGATTCACTGAGTGCCAGAATGTCTTGGGATTTGATCTTTGTGAAGTAGGTGGGTTATTATAGAAATCTTTCTTTTTGTCTTATGTTTTTAGTAAGGTTCCTAAGTTCTTTATATTTTTGTAAGTGGATGGGGAGCTTAGTTTTTACCCAAGTTTTCCACATTCTATCTCTTGTTTTCATCAACTTGTAGGTACCTTTAGTTAACCAGGGGGACATGTTAAATTTAACATGTACTGAGCACAAGGGTGCAATGCGTTAAGAATATTTAGGAAGGTGGAGTTGAATGAGAGTACTGCTTCGTCTAGAGGGAGACGGGTCAGAAAAGACCAGTTTATTTTGGAGAGGAGGGTATTAAAGGTTTCTGGGTAGAAGTTTGATAGCTTGTGACATGCGTTGTATCTATGTGGTCTAGAGAAATGTGGAGAGAATCTTAGAACTTTTACTGGGGAGTGATCGCTTAGGGAGTCAGGCAAAGTTTCAGGATTGTGATATTTGTATGGGTATGAGACTAAAATCTAGTCAATAAGTGAGCCAGAGTTGTAAGATTTATTAGCATGGGTGGTTGTAGAGGTAAGTTGAGTAAAGCCATCCTAGTTGATACATAAGGTGGAGTTAGCTGAGCAGAGGGATAGCCAATTTATATTGACATCCCCTACGAGGATGATTTCATTGTGTATGTGTTGAGTAAGCCAGGAATTAAAATGTTCAAGTAGAGGAATGTTGTCGCCAGGGAGTATATAAATGGCTACTACAGTAATAGTAATATGATTGTTAAGTTTAAGGTTGGCAATCAGGAGTTCATCAGGTAGTAAGGATGGGGTTGTTTTATCTAGAGATGTGAGTGTAAGATGGTTTGAGTAAGCAATGGTTACTTCTTCACCTTTTTTATTTTGACAGTCTAGTCAAAGTATATTATACCCTGGAGGGACAAAGTCTTTATTTGAGCTAAGAAGTTTTAGCAATGTTTCAGTGAGGGTAATAATGTCTGGGGGAGTGAGTTGACATCCAGGCATGGAATTCACTAAATTTATTTAGCACACTTTAATATTCATTAAGTAAAAAGATGTATGTTTTTTGGAAGAGTAAGGTGTCCAGTGATATGGTCAACTGTTGACAGAGGACAGAGAGTTTGGGACTGGATTTGGATGAATATCACCTGATAGTAGCAGAGTTTTAGGGAGGATGTTTACATTATAGAGAGAAGGGTAGTAGATGATGTACTTTGTTTTACTTTTTGGGGAATTTTTGGGAGAAGGGAGAATTTTGATTTTGGGAAGGAGAGTATTTGTAGGAAAGATGGAAGGATATATTTTAAATGAGTGAAGAGGTTGTGTAAATGAATTTGGGTGAGTGGCTGTTGGAGATGGATTTTCAGGCATTAGTTGGATATTATAGGAGGTGAGAAGGTAAAGTAGAAATGAAGGAGGCATGTAGAGGAATGTTAGAATCATGTTGGTTGGGTCAATGAGGTAGGTCAGTAGTAGTAAGCAAGAAAGAAGAAAATAAATTGTTATAAAGATATTATTAATAGTTTTAGAGTAAATAGGGAAAAGGAGGGATACCTCAAGTAGAAGGAGATGGAACAGGTGAACTAGTTAGTCAATACAGACCTGGTGATTATCTAGATGTGAGGTATAACTAGTTGGATTGGACCAGAGGACAGGAAGAGGAGGGGTTAGAGGGGAGGGGAAAAGGAGAGATTAGGTACAAATTAAATGATCTAGGGATGTGTGGGAATGGGGGTAGGGTAGGGGAGCAAAGTGAGTGGGCCGGCCCTATCCGTATATGTTGACAAAGAAGAAAAAAAAACAATCAGCAAGGTAAGAAAATTAGGGGAGAAAGTTAGCCAAGAGAAGAGAAAAAAAGTTGGAGGGACTAATAGCTGTTGTAGGAGTAGATATTGTAACCAGGAGGAGGCAAGTAGGGTTCATAGGTTCATAGGTAGGTACTAAGCTATCTGCCCAAAGGCATTTATAAGCCTAGCCGGAATGTGTTGGCTTTCGCCGTCCCCTTAGATTAGTTCCCTGTGCCTCTGTCCAGCAGAGCCACTGAAGTGATCACCAGGGTAAACTTCCTGTTTCCCATCCACTCGTCAAGATTTCTCTTGAAGAGTGTTAGTGAGGAGTTCTGCCTAATGTAGATTGGAATCTTGTTCCAGAGCATGGGAAGTCTCTGAGACAGGAATCTATCCCTCCAGCACATCCTATTTATTGTTGTGATGAGGTTTAGATCCCTAGAGCATGTGGCTCGAGGGGATATAGTTTTCATTAGGTGGAGCATGTCCATCAATTCTGGGTTGGACATGGCCTTGTATGTCAGGCAGAGATCACCTCTGAGTAGGCGGTATGCAACTGAGTACAGCTGGAGTTTCTTCAGTCGAGCTGCATAGGGCATCTGTTTGAGGCCAGTGATCCTCTTGGTGAGGTACTTCTGTGGTCTTTCCAGCTGCTGCAGGTGTCTTGTAAGTTACATCCCAAATGAGGTGTTGTACTCTATGATGGGCCTGATGAGTGATGCGTAGAGGGGCACAATGACCTCTCTTGATCTGGATGCAAACCCTTTTGTGATTAGGTGGGCCACATAGAAGGATTTTCTAACCACTTTGGCAATGTGATTATCAAAGGAGAGATTACTATCTACTTGGGTCCCCAGATCCCTTATTTCGTCTTCCATATTTAGGGGGCTACCACCTATGTGGTAGTTTGTGGGTACTTTGTTTTTTCCAAAGGGGATGACTATGCACTTTTTGGCATTTAGCTTGAGGCCATGGTTTTGACACCAGGTATCTGTCTCAGTGAGACCCTTTTGGAGGATGTCTGTGTCAGACTGAGAGTCAGTTATAGCCCCTAGTTTGCAGTCATCTGCGAACTTGGTCAGCCATAGTCCTCCTGTGCTTGCCTGTACCTCTGAGAAGTATATGCTGAACAGGAGGGGTCCTATGAATGAGCCCTGCGGAACACCACTTGGGTTCTGTCCGTGAGCCAGTTGGCAACACATCTCATGATGTAGGGGTTTATGTTCAGACTGGTGAGCTGGAATATAATACCAGAATGGGGAATGGTCTCGAAGACCTTTGTGAGGTCTAGGTAGGCTGTGTGGACCACCTTTCCCTCGTCTATAGGTTCATAGGTAGGTACTAGGCTATCTGCCCGAGGGTATTTATAAGCCTAGCCAAAGTGTGTCGGCTTTCGCCACCCCATTGATTAATTAACTGATTCTCTGTCAAGCAGAGCCAATGAAGTGATAGCCTTGGTAACTGTCTCAAAGAAGTCCTCCAGGTTTAGGAGGCATGATCTGCCCTTAACAAAGCCGAACTGCATAGGGTCCAGTGTTTGGAGGTTCCCAATGTCTCTGTTAATGAGATCCATGATGATGCGCTCCATAGCCTTGCAGTCCAAGCTAGTCAGGCTTACAGGGCGATAGTTCCTGGGGTCTGTTGTGGCTCCACCTTTGTGGAGTGGAATAACTGTTGCTGTGTGCCACTCTATGGGCACATAGCTTGTGGAGAGGCTGAGTTTGAACAGTGTGTTTAGGTGAGGGGTTAGTTCATCTTTGAGCTTGTGTAGGACACAGCCTGGGACACCGTCCATTCCCACTGATGCTGTGTTTTTGGTTTTGGACAGGGCTGTTTTAACCTGAGTGTCTGTGATTTCAGGGGCACTGCATTCTTCTGGTATGATTATGGGCACTTTTGGGGGTGAAGTTTGCACTGAACCTGTCTGTCAGGATGTTGGCGATATCGGTTGGTTCAGTGTATTTTGTGCCATTCTGCACTAACTCCGAGCAGATCTGGGAATTGCCACTTAGATTCTTGACATAGCTAAAGAATGCCTTGTGGTTATCTTTGGAGTCCTTGGCAATTTTTCTTTCGAAGCTAGCCTTGGATGATTTTATGACGGATTGTAGTTTCCTGCTGATACTGATCAGGGATGTCTTCCCCTCTTGGGATTTTACTCTTTTCTGTACTAGTTTCCTCCTTCTATTGTATAGCTTGTTTATAGCAGGGGTCCACAAGACTGGTTTCCTTTTCTTGGAGGAGTGAGCCTTGGTTTTGCTTGGGATAGCAGGATCCCATGCATTCTTGTAGGTGCCCGTAGAGTGCATTAGTAAAGGATTTTGCAGGTTGGGCAGCGTTATCCTTTAGCATGGGGGATTGAAACTTTCCACCTTGGTCTTAAATAACGTGAAGTTTGCTTTTGAAAAGTTTTTCAAGGTGGTTTCTTTGCCCGGGGGTGGGGGCGGAATGTGGATATCCAGCGTGATTAGTTTATGGTCAGATCTAACCAGTGAGGGGTTGACCTCCGGTGTGGAACACTGGTCGCCCATATTGGTGATGACCAGGTCCAATATGTTGTCACCTCTGGTGGAGGTGTTGACCAGTTAATCCAGGGCATTTAAATTTATAAATGCTAGGAAATGTTGGGAAAGGGAGTTAGTACTTGAGTAGTTCTCCCAGTTAATGTTTGGGTAATTGAAATCACCAAATATCAGGATGTTTGGTAGGACCTTTGTGTTTCTCAGTGTTTTGAGAAATGCGGAATGGGGGTCCTGGGACATGGTGGGTGATTTGTAGCAAGCTACAATTTGAATTGTAGTTCTGCCCATTGTTAGTTGCACGTGGATGATCTCTGAAGCATTATGCTGTGCCACTAACCTGGAGGTGTGGGTATCCTTGATGAATATGGATACGCTCCCGCCTTTTGTATTTCGGTCCGGGTTTTGTGGCCGAAATGTATGGTATGAGGTGTAGCCTGGTAGTGCTGGGGTGCTCTCTGGAGCCTTAAACCAGGTTTCTGAAACAGCACCTATATCGATTTTCTCCATACTGAGGAGTGCCTCATGTGCATGCATTTTGAGGTTTAGACTTCTGGCACTGAGTAGCATTACCCTCAGTTTTTTGTTACTTGTGCTATTTACGGCAGAGGGTTTGTCTTTTGAGCCTTGCCTAAAAAAGGCATTATGGGGGTGGCAAGAGCCTTGGCCAGTATTCAAAAGCCTAAGGGTGACACCGACAGGTGCAAGCCGTCTCTAGCGAAGCAGCGTGGCTTGTCGAGCATGTCATCCCAGGCTGACAGACACTGGATCCCCTTTGAATGACACCAGAAGCTTAGCCAGTTGTTGAAATTGATCATTTTTTCTTTATACTGTGGGATCATTCTTGGTGAGGGTAGGATGCTACTTAGGGTCAGGGTCATACCGGCCTGGGCTATGTGATCAGAGAGCTCTTCCATGTCTCTTTTCATGTAGTCCAGGGAGGTATGGCTCAGGTCATTCACACCAATATGGACAATGACAGAGTCATATTTGTACTTGTTCTGGAGTGACCTGAGTGCTTGTGTTATGTGGCGGATCCTGGCACCTGACAGGCAGCTAACAGTAACCTTCTCCTTGTTCAGCCTAGTGAGTGGGACATTAGTGTGCCTGACTATAGAGTCACCTATTACTAGTGTGTTGGTATGTTATTTTGCCTTAAGAGCTGTGATTGTGTGGCACACTGATTTTGTGAAGTATGTGTTGCATGGTTTGTGTTGGGGGGTGGAGGTTGCTTGGATGTCTGCTTTGGAGGTCTCTGCTGCTTTTGCAGATTTTTATTTAAAGCCTCTGAGTATGTTTTCATGTATTTATGTGTGTTTTTTGCCCGTGTTGGTTTCATAGATCTATGTGAGACTGGTGGTGTGATGCAAGTAATTCCCTTCTCCTCTTGACTGTCTGGTCCAGTCTTGGGTTGAGAGAGCTTAGCCTCCAGTTTGGCTGTATAATTGCATTTCTCTCATGTATTAGTGTTTCGTGGTAGGAGGAGAGGGTTGTCTGTGTAGATGAGGCAGTTGTAACATTGCCTCAAAATGCCCAGATTCACCAGTTGGACCAGAGAGTACACCTGAAACAGCCTTTTGGACATGCCTGGATAGGTACAGTGAACTGTTTTACTGACTGGCTGGTAAGGTCGAATAGAAAGCCTTGTCCTTCACTACAATATATGGAGGTCTAGTGCTAAGGTTTATTAGTGCTTGCTATGAGTTTTGAGCAAGTGCCTGGCTGAGAAGTGAACGGTTTGAGTGCTTAAGTTGAAAGTTTGTCTAGTTCCAAGGGAAAAATTGAAGAGTAGACTTTGTGGAGCCAAGAATAGTTATACCCTAGCTATATACAAGCACAAAAACCTTGCAAATGCGGGTTTTATAGCAGGGAAATGAAAGAGATAGAAATTAGTGCAAAATGGCCAATAAACTACCAATTTCTGGGCTGAAACCACTCCTCCAGGGACAGACAGGCTGCTCAAAGCTCCCCTCTCTCACAGGTGAACAGAGAAACCTCCTTCTAGCCAAGTAAGGTATGGGCAAACACAGAAACTTGTAACACAGCCCTGAATTCAGCACTAACCTGAAAACTGGACTATACTAACTTAGAAAGTCGGGAAAACAAGTGTATCTTTTTGTTTTTTTTTTTTTTTTTTCAGAAAATAAAGCAAGTAGAGAGGTGGGAGAGAAGAAAAGAACGTTCCACAAGTGTATGAAGGACAGAAAAAGAGTATTAAGTAAGTGTACGAAGGACAGGGAAGATAGCAAGAGTGTGGGAAAGTTTGTTACTGAATGAGAGAGAGGAATACCAGGGGAATATCAGGGGGGTGACAGGAGGAAATTAACAGAGTATAAGGCCACGTAGAGCTGGGGAGATAGAAGATAGCAGGGTAGGCTACATGGAGATAGGAGCAATCGAACAAGGATAAGAGACATTTTGGGTGATGTATGAAGGGGCCGCTAGACTGGGAACAACTTGTTAGGTGTCAGGTAAAAAATAAAGTAATATCACAAGGCACATACATTAATTATTCAATGGAGACTGGATCCTGTAGGAGGTTTGGGACTCCAGTTGGAAAAATAAAATTATTGCACAGAGATCTTTCTCTTGAGTGAAGCTTATCTGGAAGCCTAGGACAGCGCTGGGATGAAGAGGTCTGAGAGGGTGAATAACCTAATAAAATAAGGAAAAGAGCTTAGTTTTAAAATATGAAAGAATGATTTCATTAGCAATTGTACAGCTAAGTATTTTAAGATAAAGAGAGGGGAGAGGAGAGGAGGAGTGGCATGAAGTGTGAGAAAAAGGTGTCAAAAATGTCTAAAAAAAATATTGAGAGGTGATAGAATGGATATATGACATATAAAATATTAAATCCTAGCAAACGTGCATTAAATATACCATCAACATTCATGATATAGAACCGTAGAGTCAGAATGGGCAGATTCTATGCAAAAGCATTAGCAAATTAACAGCACACTATTCATTTGGTAGTTGTTTAACACATGGTAGTGATTTGCAAGAAAATACAGGCTTAGTTAACCAGCACTGATAAAAATAAACTAGGAGAGCAGTACTGAGCTTGGGGACAACACTGTGATGTTGGAGTAGCATAGCTAACTCATGGAGGAGGCTTATAACATGAAATGGCTACTGTGAGGGAAGTAAAGGCTTGGGGACTAGTAACTAGCAAAATAGCTTGCACGGCTGATACTAGTTTGGGGTTTGAGGAGCAGATCGAAAAACATGCACTTGGGAAATATTATGAAATTGTGAGCGCCACCTAGTGTATGAACCCTGATGATGTACACCATACATTACCTATGCCAGGACGCTGCTGAAGGAATAAACTATTTATAAGTTTGTCAGCCAAAAAGTGTTAATGGTGAGAAGAGCTACAGCATACTAGTTTAGACAATAAATGTATATAATAGTAAACAAATCTGGAGTACATGAGTCTTTTAGGTGTGTAAGGCAATAATTATAGCCTCTCTACATATACAGCAGGCTTCCAGGCATATGGGGTCAATAAATCTGAGTTAGTGAAGGACTGAATTTATTGGTGTGGTGTCTGAGCTAGCACTGTTCGAAGCAAAAGTAAGTCAACAGCAGCACATAGATTAATCCAGGCTAAAAGTGGTGAATCAGAATAACTGCAAAAGTAAGTCAGCACAGTTCTGTGTAAAAAAGGTAAACTTATCATTCATAGGTTAGCAAGCAAAAACGGCTATGAAAAAATGGCAAAACATAAAAGCCGAGAGTGCATCTGATACTATTGCCCAAATAGTAGAAGTGAGAAGATAGCCAGTAAACAGCACTGCATAAAGTACAGTTTTGTACCTACCATAAATGTAGATGTTCGAGTGCTCATACAGCTGCAGTCATTACAGATGGGTTATCCTGCCGTCAGGTGGGTCCTCGGTCGGCCGAATTCCAAAGTCTAGGTCCGGCGTCAGTTGCCGTCGCTTCTTCCCTGACGTCAGTGTGGCAGGGGTATAAAAGAGGCAGCCGACGCCATTTTCTTCAGTTTTTCTTGCCCCAGATGTCAGGTGCCCCCAGAAGGAAGGCAAAACATAAATTTATGCAAACATGCAATATAGAATAATCAAAAAACAGTAGTTGCAAGCAAATACACCATAAGAGAATACCCCAAATAGGTTGTATGATAAGGTGTTTGTCATAAGGCCTGTCCTAAGAGGGGAACGGAGGGGGGGTAACCTGGACTGCAGCTGTATGAGCACTTGAACATCTACATTTATGGTAGGTACAAAACTGTACTATGTTCATCGTGCATACAGCTGCAGTCATTACAGATGGGAAGAATCCCAAAGCTAAGTAAGGGTGGTAGGCACTAAGTGGAACTAGGAGGAGCGAGGATGCCCTGCAGGACTGCTGTGGCAAAGCCCGCTCTAGATTTTGAGTATAGTGGAAGGTGTAGTGCTTGGAGAAAGTGTGCACTGAACTCCAAGTGGCTGCTTCCATAATGTCCTTGGTAGGGACCCCCCTGAGGAAAGCTGCAGCCTTAGCTGTGGCCCTGGTGGAGTGGGATCTGATGCATGCAGGCACATTTTTTCCATGAAATGAGTAACAAAAGCGTATGCAGTGGGCTATCCATTTTGAAATTGTCTGTTTGGAAATAGCCTTTCCTTGAGCACCTGTAGCATAGGACACAAAGAGTTGCTCGGATTTCCTGAATGGCTTTGTCCTGTCCAAATAATAACGAAGTTGTCTGTGAATGTCCAAGGAATGTAGTAGTCTTTCCCCTTTGTTTTGTGGATTTGGATAAAAGGTAGGTAAGTGGATAGTCTGATTTAAAGCTACACTAGATACTACCTTTGGCATAAAGGTAGGGTTGGTTCGTAAGGAAATTCTGTCCTGATGGAAAATGATGAATGGTTGCACAGCCTTGAGGGCCTGTAGCTCCGAAACCCTGCGAGCTGAGGTGATAGCCAGAAGAAAGGCTGTTTTCCATGACAAGTACTGTAACTCTGATGAAGAAGCTGGCTCAAAGGGAGGAAGGGTCAGCTTTTCTAATACAGTTGAGGTCCCAAGCAGGGACTGGTGGTTTCCTTGGGGGTTTTATATTCTTTGCCCCTCTGAGGAACTGCCTTAAGAGAGGATGAGAGAATAAAGGAGGATCTGTGTTGTATTGTGCAGAAATGGCTGAAGCGTGGATCTTGATGGAGGAGAAGGAAAGTCCATTGTTTAACATCTCAGCTAGGTACTGTAAAATTTGAGGTATATTTATTACCCAAGGATTCTGTCCCTTTTCTTGATTCCAGGCACAGAATCATTTCCATTTGGCGGAGTAGGCTTTCCTAGTAGAAGGTCTTCTGGCCTCCAAGATGACATCCTGCACCTCCTTGGAGAGGAGAATCTGTTGGGAAATCAAGGAATTCTCCATGCAGCTAGATGTAGAGTTTTGAGCTGGCTGTGAAGGGTTTTGTAGTTGTGCTGGGACAACAGAAGAGGGACTAGAGGTAGGATCCATGGTGGGGAATGTGTCAGGCTCTTCAGGAGCGGATACCAGTGTTGTCTTGGCCAGTCTGGAGCAATGAGAATCATTTTCGGCCTCTCTGCTCTGGCTTTTAATAGAACTTTGGGCAGCAGAGGAAGAGGCGGGAAGGCATAAACTGTCAATGTTGTCCAATTGAAAGAAAGTGCGTCCACTTTCCAGGCCTGCGGATGATAGGTCCTTGAACAAAATTTTTTCAACTGGTAATTTCTGTGGGTATCAAAGAGATCTATGTCTGGCTGTCCCCATGCCTGAGTTATCTTTGTGAAAACTTGAGGATGCAACTTCCATTCATGTGGATCTGTCATATTTCTGCTTAGGTTGTCTGCCAGTGTGTTTTCCTTCCCTGGCAGGAATTGTGCCTGTAGTTGAATTTGCAATTCCAGTTCTGTGTTCCATAGGGTCATGGCTTGCCTGCACAGGGGGTATGAATGAGTTCCCCCCTGTTTGTTTATGTACCACATCACTGTGGTGTTGTCTGTCCTTATCAATAGCTGGCCTGGATGCAGTAGGTCTTTGAAGGTCATAATAGCATTTTGCACGGCTAGCATTTCCTTTTGGTTGATGTGTAGGTGCTTCTCTTTTTAGGACCATTTTTCCTGAATGCACTGATCTGTCATGTGTGCTCCCCAGGCGTAGTCTGAGGCATCTGTTGTGATGATTTGAGTTGCTTGAGGTACACAGAAAGGGAGATCTGTGTTTCTTTGGCATGCTTGAGCCCACCACAAAAACTCCTTTTGAAGGCATGGAATGAGTGGTATAATTGTTTTCAAGCTGTGGCTGTTTTGAGACCATAAGTTTTTTAGGTACCATTGAAGTTTTCTCATATGCAGCGTTGCACATGGGATTAGTAGGATGCAAAATGCCATGAATCCCAGAGCCTGCAGGACTTTCCTTGCAGTTAGCCTGGTGAAAGTTGCCATTTTGCTGAAGTATTGAGACAGTTGCCCTTGTTTGTCTGGCGTGAGGTAGGCCATCTGGGTGGTTGTATTCAAGCTGGCACCCAGGAAAATTATTTGTTGAGAGGGTATTAGTTTTGATTTCTTTTTGTTGACTGTGTATCCCAGGAAGTTCAACAGTTTTATTACAAACACCAGGTGCTGCAGTAGTATGTCCTTGCTGTCCGCTTGGATCAGGCAGTCGTCCAGATATGGGTAGATTTGTATTCCTTGTAGTCTGCAGAAGGCAATTACTGATGCCAGGCATTTCGTAAACACTCTGGGTGCAGTAGATAAGCCAAAGGGCAATGCAGAGAATTGGTAATGGGTTGAGCCTGCAAGAAATCTGAGGTATCTTCTGCAATCTTGTCTGATAGGTACATGCAGGTATGCCTCCTTGAGGTCCAATGTTACCAGCCAAGACTCCTTGCCCAGCATGGGAAGAAGCTGCTGTAATGTGAGCATCTTGAATTTTGGCACCTGTAGATATGTGTTTAGGATGGATAGGTCTAAGATAGGTCTCCAATCTTTGTCTTTCCTTGGTACCAGGAATAGTCTGGAATAAAACCCTTGACCTTGTTCTTTTGCAGGTACCTCTTGAATCGCTTTCATGTCCTTGAGAGCTGAAATTTGTTTTTGTGCCTCTGCCCTTTGATTTTGTGGCAGGTTTGGCATGCCTCTCATTCTTGGAAGGGTGTGAAAGTGGAACCTGTAGCCTCTGTCTATAATGTCCAGAATCCATTTGTCTTTTGTAACAATATGCCAATTTTTTGAAAATAATGCCAGTTTTCCGCCCAAAGATGCTGCCATTAAAGCTTTGCTTGGCAGGTGTAGGGGGAAGTCATTGTGTCTGTTTTCTAAATGACTGTGATCTATCTTCTCCACCTCTTGGGGTAGGTGCTTGCCACTGTCTGGCTCTGAAAGATCCTTGAGGTTGCCCTCTACCCCTTGGGTGTCTGTATCTGCCCCTTTGAGGTCTGTCCGTGGCTGGAAAGGACCAATTTTTTGAAGGCCAGTTTCTGCTGAAACGTGGAGGTTATACCTGCAGGAAATCTTTCACTGTTTGCATTGATTTCGCTTTTTCCTCCATTTTCTTTAGTACCTCCTCGGCTTTAACACCAAACAATACATCTTTTTGAAGAGGTGCATCTAATAATTTAGCTTTGACATGATCTGGTAAGGTTTGCTCCTTGAGCCAAGCATGCCTACGTATAACAGAACCCGTAACAGCAGCTCTACATGAGGCCTCTAAAGCA
Source organism: Protopterus annectens (assembly GCF_019279795.1). Lineage (NCBI taxonomy): Eukaryota > Metazoa > Chordata > Ceratodontiformes > Protopteridae > Protopterus > Protopterus annectens. Next base: position 43,764,971 of record NC_056741.1, read on the forward strand.
TCATGCAAGGTATGTTTACCCACTTGCTCTGCACCATGCAACAAATCCTGCAACTCTTTTAAATCTAGTTGTTCTGGTTGTGTCATTTTGCTTTTCAACTGAGATAACAAAAACTGTTGATACTTTAACATATGGAATTGACAGTTTAATGCCCTCATGGTTAAAGTGGCCGAGGTGTACACCTTTTTCCCCCACCTTTCTAAAGCTCTGGAATCTCTCTCTGAAGGTAATGGGTTTTTAGCAGTAGAGGCCTTAATTCCCTTGGGACCCTGTGAAATAGTTTCTGGGTCAGCAGTATGGCTTTTATATAGGAACTGGTGAGAATCAGGAACCCGGTAATACCTGTCTGGTTTAACAGGAGCTGGAGGTAAAGAATCTGAGTTAAGGCTGGCTTCTGTGTACACATCATCCAATATATCTAAAACAGGAGGGATAGCCAGGGGCCTATGCTGGGGGAGCAGAAGAAATTCCCTGAGCCTTTTCTTGGAATCTGAGTAATCTTGGCCTTCCCAGTGAAAGTGTTCCCTCAATGTATGCAGGGTTTTCCCAAAAGAGTAGTCCTCAGGGGGGAGACTGAGGGAATAGACTCCTCTGCATCGGAGTCTTCGAAAGGAGAATAGGCGTAATCCTGGTCCTCAGAGTGTTCTGAGGTAATAGAAGCTTGATCTGAGGAAGGGTAGTCTTCCTCTAATCTGGGCCTTTTGTCAGAGGGGGGTTGAGAACCCCTGATAAGAGTAATCAAATCCTCAGCCATTTTAAGCATCTGCTTTTTAGGCATGGGGCCTTGAGAGGGGGTCTGAGGACCCTGTTTTTTGGTTTTCATGGCTGCTTTAGATTTAGTGAAAGCTTTAATAGAGAAGGAGGAAGGCCTGAAGACACCTTGAGAAATGGCAGGCCTGTCTAAATTCTGAGTTTCCCCGCCAAGAGTGGCGTCGGTATCTGCAGTAGGAATGGGGACCGAGGAGCCTGCGACCTCGGGTACTGAAGACACCGGTAATGTAGTGTCATCGGTACTCAGGGGCTGCGTAGGCACCTCGCTGAGCACCGGAGAACCAGTAGTCGGCCTAAGCATGGTCTCAGTAGTCGGTGCGGACCTCGGATGTCGGTCCTTATCTTTGCGTCTTTTGCTCAAAACTGGAGTCGGAGTATCCGACGACATGATATAATTAAATTTTTTGCCAAAATAATGAAGGGCGAACTCCACCCGGCGCTTAATAGTGCGCTTGTTGAATCTAGCACAAAAACGGCAGGCCGAGACGTTGTGGTCTGGGCCTAAGCAAGGTATACAGAAAGAGTGGAAATCCTTATGCGGTATTTGCTTCCCACAAGAAATGCAATTATTAACTTTGTCTGACATCGGTCTGAGGCAAGAAAAGTTTCAACGGGTACTTAGCTTTCAAGAAGACTTCGGCTGAAATACTTTCGTAAATCTCAGGAGCTGGCCGACCGGCACTTGCGAACTGCTTCTGCTTCGGGCACCGCGCGGCAAGAAATACTGAAGAAAATGGCGTCAGCTGCCTCTTTTATACCCCTGCTGCACTGACGTCAGGGAAGAAGCGACGACAACCGACGCCGAACCTAGACTTTGGAATTCGGCCGACCGAGGACCCGCCAGACGGCAGGATAACACATCTGTAATGACTGCAGCTGTATGCACGATGAACATCATACAAGAGTTAACTAAACAAACAGTGTGAAAAGTGTATCATCTTAAGTAATGGTCACATACAAATACAGCAGCCCTCAGTGTTGTTGTGCATTACAGAGGATAACCTTTTTTGCAAAGTTAAACATATAAGCAATGAAACAAAATACAATAATACATGGTAAGGATAACTTGAACTGCAAAAGTTAAATATGTGAGCAAGGAATCAGATACACTACGGCACCCAGCTATTAATAGAAGACCAGAATTTGTTTTAGGTTTGGAACACTGGTTTTGTAAGGGGTTACTGTAGTAGAATTGTGTTATTATGTCTTTAAATATGGCTGTTTATCTGATTAAAGTGTTGTAGGTTTTGGAGATATCTGTGTTTTAACCATTCTTTCCAAGCCATATCTCTTTCATGCATTAGGTCCCTGCTATGAGTGGATAACCAGGCAGCATATGGTTATTGTCTACTTGTTCTGTTCCAGTTGGAACCAGACTATTTAGAGTTTGCAGGAACTGTGTTTAATCTGCATACAGCTTTATCAAGTGGAATATTTTAGGATAGGCCAGTTAGAGGAGCTTAGATTTCTGTTAAATGTATCAGGGTTAAAATTAGTGAGGTCCCGGGAAGTTCTAAGTAAGCATTGCTCGACATGATAGATACTGAGTCTGTTTGCATATACAGGGAGGTGGTTACTGAGGGAATCAGAGAGGGAGCTGCTGGAGACATATGTAGTGGAATCGGATAACAATATCCATTCGAGAACCCGAGACATTGTTTTTGGGATAGTTATAATGTGTGTGTATGTGTGTGTGTGTGTGTGTGGGGGGGGGGTTGAGTTTAGTCAAGTCAAATAGGGTGAGGTTAGATGATGGGTATTTTGTGGAGATTTATTTATTTATTTAACATTTGGAACAAAGCCAGTTTTCAACGGAGGCCCGGGGAGAAACTCCCCAGATGCATGTCTTTGTAACGTGGAAGGAAACTGGAGTACCCGAAGAAAACCCACATGAATGCAAGGCGGACATGCAGACTCCGCACAGAAGGCACTCCAGCCGAGAACTGAACTGGAGAACCTCTTGCTGTGAGGCAACAACTGCTGCACCACTGTGCCATCCAGATAATCTACCAAATGAAATAAATGTAACCTAGGATTATCTTGTACTTAGTAATTGTATGTGAGATCCTGTTTAGATGTTTTCCAGGGTTGTAGCATAATTGCCTGGGAAAATAAGATTGGAGATGGGGGGGTTCAGCATTATGGAATTTGGGAATAGGTTTATTATAGGGTAGGATTTCAAGATAGTCAGGGTATAGTAATGCAAGATCAAGGAATACAAAGGAAATGAGTTTGCCTTTGTCTCTGGCTTTGTTTTGTTTTTAATTCTATCAGCCCTGATGATATTACAGCTAGGAAGTGAAATCTTAGAGTCAGGTATATGGGATTTTAGCCATGTTTCAGTTATGGCAAAAATATCTGATTTACTGTGCGACATCTAAGCATGGAGTTCTGCAATATGATTATAGAAGGCATGAGTATTCAAGGAAATACATTTAAGCTCTTTGGATGAGTTTGAGGTAGGCGGGGTGAGTTTTGATGGTTTTGGTGATGGTGGTGTAGTCCACATTTTGGAGGTAGATGGGTAGGCTGAGTAGGAAGGGGTGGTTGGTTTGGAATGAGTTTTGGAGGATATTGGGGAGTCAGAATGAGAGCATGGGCCAGGGTTGGGGAGAATATCCCCACTGAATGGTAAGAGTGAGAAAGATAAACAAGTTTGAATAGCTTGTTTTGGTTTACATTTAAGAGTTGGTAGGTGTAAGAGTTTAGTTACTTGAGTTTGAAGTAAAGATTGGCTGAGTTGCTGTATATATTGGAAGTGATTAATGGTAAAGTGGGGTGATCTGAATGGTTAGAGGTGAAGCAGAACGTGGGAGAAATGTGTGTAAGATTGAGTGATGTATGGTAATTTGTAAGGTGATAAAACAGGAAGAGTAAGGATGCAATAATATTTAGGAGAAGCATGGCATGCAGATTTGTAGAGAGATTGGCCAATAAAAAAGGAGCTAAAATACTGGGGTAACAATTATAGAAAGGGTAGGAGTAATAGGACTAGATAGATGAATGGGGATGAATGGAGTAAGCTGTGCAAGTTGTGATCACTGGGGGAAGTTAGTAAATATAAGGGAAGAAAGAAAGTTGGAGTGATATATATATATATATATATATATATATATATATATATAGTTACAATTCAAAACATCTAAAACTCATAACATCTAAATTCAAAACATCAAGACCACAACACCTAAAACCTAAAACATCTAAAACCCATAACATCGAATTTCATAACATCGAAAATGTATAATATGGAATAGTGTATCATGAAACATGTAATTGTTATAGTTTAATCTGTTATTCTTGTGGTATCAGTATGAGATGTTGTCATTTTTTATTCATATAGTTATTATTTATATAGTGTAGGAATTTATACTATTTATATAGTGTTTATTTTGCCACTCTATATGTGGTTTGTAGGCTATACAGGTAAGTGATGTAGACATTATGTGTACATTCTTTATGGTGATCGCAATACAGTGGGGTTAGGAAATTAACTTTTTCCCAATGTAGTGTGATCTCAGAGTTGGTATATTTAATTTACGAGGGGTGTGGGGGACAGAGCCCAACACATGGTGGGTGCAGGGGGGCTTTCCCCCTGCAGAAATGTAGTAGAAAGTGTGTTTGTTAGTCCTGTGTTGTTATAGCTGGAGGGCTATGTTATTTTTATGTGATTTGTACTGTTCGATGTTGTGATGCAAAGTTTTGATGTTATGAAATTCGATGTAATGGATTTCAGATGTTTTGGGTTTTAGAAGTTGTGGTCTTTATGTTTTGAATTTAGATGTTATGAGTTTTAGAAGTTTTGAAGTGCAACCATCTATATATATTTATATATATATATTTTTTTTAAATGTGGAATCCTGTGATGTTTTTAAGCAATCAATATCCTTTAGATGAATGGGAGGTTTGTTCAAAAACATTACAGGGAATGAATGAGATCACTTTGTAGTAGGAATTAAGAAATATATTTTTCCCACTGCTGTGTGATCTCGGAGTTAGGATATATAAAGTTACAGGGGTGCAAGAGATGCAGATCCCCATTCACCCCTGGGGTACATTTGGCAGATGAAAGGTAAGAAAAGGATGCAGTTGGATCACAGTCATTTTTATGTAGTTGATGAAAGAAATGTCTGGAATACAAATAATTCCTGACAAAAGTCTGTAAAAGTCACTTAGACTTAGAAAGGTATGCTTTGATTTTGTGGAACCAGTGTAACTGATGTTGAGTGAAATGTGTCTCTGCCATGTGCCTTACATATGTATATATGGGATCCATACTTATGCCTGAGCGGCAATTTAACCGAAAGTGAAACTGATCATACATTCGCAAAGTGCTTTTCACCGAAAAAGCACTTTCGCGAATGTATGATAAAAAATAGGGGAAATCAGTGGGGAATGTCTGTTGCTGAGATCGGAGTACAGTGTGGATAAGGGAATATTCCCTTTTACCCACTGCAGTGCGATCTCGGAGTGAGAATATAAAAGTAGGGGGGGTGTGGGGGGCTTGCCCCCACCATGGGGAGGTCACAGGGGGCTTTGCCCCCCTGCATAAATGTTAGGTATGCGTTTTTTGTTTTTTTTGTTTATGTTAGGGACTTTAGCGAAAGCGCCTTTTCAGTTAAAAGCGCTTTCGCTAAAGTGTGCTCGGTAGATGTGGATTCAGACTATTGAACTTTCGTTCAATAGTATGAGATCCATATATATATATATATATATATATATTCCCTTTAGATCATCGAAAGTTCAACATTTCGAAAATCATATGGGCAAGGCCATATGATCGAAGTTTTGAAACTTCAAACATGAAATTAAAAAAAATAAAGGCAAAAAAATTGTTCTTTTTGCTGGGGGGGGCAGGCCCCCTTGCACAGAGACAATCTGCTGTCTTGAGGTATTATGCTTTAGCAATTGTGACTCAAGCTCAGGTGATCACAACAACAGGAACAGGAAGTCACAACCTGACGACGGAGGAAGGATAGTTCAAAGGCAACTTAAGAAAACAGTTTGTCTCACAGAAGTCTGTGAGTGCATGGGACAGCCTTCAAAATCAAAAAGAGTGACACATGTCAAGAATGCGTAGAACAGAAAAAAAATTGGTTATAATCATACACAAAAAAGTAGAATATTGGTTAACAAGGAAATGCAATTTATTGATTAGGTAGGGAATGGCGAGACCGGAATAGCAAGCAGTTCTTTTAGGTCATTAAGTTATGTCATCATTTACATTTCTGTCTTTCCATTTGTGCAAGGCATTTATTTCTGACAGTAACCCACAGCCGCTCAGATAAGAAAGACAAAGACACTGGTAGCATTCATACTGCTGAAAGGAAATCTTAATTTATGTATAAGGTCCTTATATATGCTACTACATGGTAAAGTGTTTTACAGTGCAATAATAACTAATAAAAAAATAGCAAGAATGCCTATAAATGGAATTCCTCTACTTTTACACCATCAGAAACATAAAAGAGGTTCATAAATTAAAAAAAACATACATAGATATCAGCAAAAAGACCTTTATAACATGAAGTACAGGCAAGTGTTGTCCCTGTATCTGGATGCCATACCTTTCAATATAAGATATGCAATGAAAAAGGACTTCCTTACTATAGTGTATATATGGTGCTTAAAGAACATTTCATTGTCAGCATAAGTTCTCAGATCTCTAACTATGGATTCAGTTTCCAGGGGGTTTGCCAATGTGAGAGTTACAAAGACAGTCATGCTTGCCAAAAGATTATGATCATACATGTTTTGGCATTTAGTTCCAGGCCATGGTTTTGGCACCAACTATTTGTTTGGGAGAGGCCCTCTTCTAGGATCATAGTGTCCTCTGGGGAGTTTATGATGTCGCCAAACTTGCAGTCATCTAGTCAGCCACAATCCCTTAACATTAGCTTTGACTTCCAAGAAGTAAATGCAAAGTGAAGTGGTCCAAAGACTGAACAGTGGGGCACTCCACTAATGACATACCTTTTGGTAGAGCCACTCACCCCTACTTCCTAAAAACTTTAATTTGTCTCTGTAGTGCTTGCTGTGTTTGTCCCAGCCTCCCTCCCTGTTGGTGTCTTGCTCTTATACTTGGTGGCTTTGCTGTTGCCCACCCCTAATGTGACACACCTCCCAGTCTAGTGTCATTAGCTCATTCTGCTTAATACAGAGAAAACATTTGATAAGGCCTTCTGTTCCTCCTTTTTCCCTTTCAAAAAGTAAAACAAAACTTTTTTTTTTCTCTTTCGCCTGAACCTTCTTGTGTTCTGACTGGCCTTCTCAAACATTTTGGAAAGATACAGTATATTGAATCACTGTTTACTGCCCCCTTCTTTTTATTTTAATCTTTCTTCCTGGACGAAATTTGTTTTGTGCCTCTGCCCTTTGATTTTGTAGCAGGTTTGGCATGCCTCTCATTCTTGGAAGGGTGTGAAAGTGGAACCTGTAGCCTCTGTCTATAATGTCCAGAATCCATTTGTCTTTTGTAACAATATGCCAATTTTTTGAAAATAATGCCAGTTTTCCGCCCAAAGATGCTGCCATTAAAGCTTTGCTTGGCAGGTGTAGGGGGAAGTCATTGTGTCTGTTTTCTAAATGACTGTGATCTATCTTCTCCACCTCTTGGGGTAGGTGCTTGCCACTGTCTGGCTCTGAAAGATCCTTGAGGTTGCCCTCTACCCCTTGGGTGTCTGTAACTGCCCCTTTGAGGTCTGTCCGTGGCTGGAAAGGACCAATTTTTTGAAGGCCAGTTTCTGCTGAAACGTGGAGGTTATACCTGCAGGAAATCTTTCACTGTTTGCATTGATTTCGCTTTTTCCTCCATTTTCTTTAGTACCTCCTCGGCTTTAACACCAAACAATACATCTTTTTGAAGAGGTGCATCTAATAATTTAGCTTTGACATGATCTGGTAAGGTTTGCTCCTTGAGCCAAGCATGCCTACGTATAACAGAACCCGTAACAGCAGCTCTACATGAGGCCTCTAAAGCATCATGCAAGGTATGTTTACCCACTTGCTCTGCACCATGCAACAAATCCTGCAACTCTTTTAAATCTAGTTGTTCTGGTTGTGTCATTTTGCTTTTCAACTGAGATAACAAAAACTGTTGATACTTTAACATATGGAATTGACAGTTTAATGCCCTCATGGTTAAAGTGGCTGAGGTGTACACCTTTTTATCCCACCTTTCTAAAGCTCTGGAATATCTCTCTGAAGGTAATGGGTTTTTAGCAGTAGAGGCCTTAATTCCCTTGGGACCCTGTGAAATAGTTTCTGGGTCAGCAGTATGGCTTTTATATAGGAACTGGTGAGAATCAGGAACCCGGTAATACCTGTCTGGTTTAACAGGAGCTGGAGGTAAAGAATCTGAGTTAAGGCTGGCTTCTGTGTACACATCATCCAATATATCTAAAACAGGAGGGATAGCCAGGGGCCTATGCTGGGAGAGCAGAAGAAATTCCCTGAGCCTTTTCTTGGAATCTGAGTAATCTTGGCCTTCCTAGTGAAAGTGTTCCCTCAATGTATGCAGGGTTTTTCCCAAAGAGTAGTCCTCAGGGGAGACTGAGGGAATAGACTCCTCTGCATCGGAGTCTTCGAAGGAGAATAGGCGTAATCCTGGTCCTCAGAGTGTTCTGAGGTAATAGAAGCTTGATCTGAGGAAGGGTAGTCTTCCTCTAATCTGGGCCTTTGTCAGAGGGTGGTTGAGAACCCTGATAAGAGTAATCAAATCCTCAGCCATTTTAAGCATCTGCTTTTTAGGCATGGGGCCTTGAGAGGGGTCTGAGGACCCTGTTTTTGGTTTTCATGGCTGCTTTAGATTTGAAGTGAAAGCTTTAATAGAGAAGGAGGAAGGCCTGAAGAAGACACCTTGAGAAATGGCAGGCCTGTCTAAATTCTGAGTTTCCCGCCAAGAGTGGGCGGTATGTCTGCAGTAGGAATGGGGACGAGGAGCATGCGACCTCGGTACTGAAGACACCAATGTAGTGTCATCGGTACTCAGGGGCCGCGTGGGCGCCTCGCTGAGCACCCTGAGAACCAGTAGTCGGCCTAAGCATGGTCTCAGTAGTCGGTGCGGACCTCGGATGTCGGTCCTTATCTTTGCGTCTTTGCTCAAAACTGGAGTCGGAGTATCCGACGACATGATATAATTAAATTTTTGCCAAAATAATGAAGGGCTAACCCACCGGCGCTTAATAGTGCGCTTGTTGAATCTAGCACAAAAACGGCAGGCCGAGGCGTTGTGGTCTGGGCCTAAGCAAGGTATACAGAAAGAGTGAAATCCTTATGCGGTATTTGCTTCCCACAAGAAATGCAATTATTAACTTTTGTCTGACATCGGTCTGAGGCAAGAAAAGTTTCTAACGGGTACTTAGCTCAAGAAGACTTGGCTGAAATACTTTCGTAAATCTCAGGAGCTGGCCGACCGGCACTTCGAACTGCTTCTGCTTCGGGCACCGCGCGGCAAGAAATACTGAAGAACATGGCGACAGCTGTCTCTTTATACCCTGCTGCACTGACATCAGGGAAGAAGCGACGACAACCGACGCCGAACCTAGACTTTGGAATTCGGCCGACCGAGGACCCGCCTGACGGCAGGATAACACATCTGTAATGACTGCAGCTGTATGCACGATGAACATCATACAAGAGTTAACTAAACAAACAGTGTGAAAAGTGTATCATCTTAAGTAATGGTCACATACAAATACAGCAGCCCTCAGTGTTGTTGTGCATTACAGAGGATAACCTTTTTTGCAAAGTTAAACATATAAGCAATGAAACAAAATACAATAATACATGGTAAGGATAACTTGAACTGCAAAAGTTAAATATGTGAGCAGGAATCAGATACACTCACCCAGCTATTAATAGAAGACCAGAATTTGTTTTAGGTTTGGAACACTGGTTTTGTAAGGGGTTACTGTAGTAGAATTGTGTTATTATGTCTTTAAATATGGCTGTTTATCTGATTAAAGTGTTGTAGGTTTTGGAGATATCTGTGTTTTAACCATTCTTTCCAAGCCATATCTCTTTCATGCATTAGGTCCCTGCTATGAGTGGATAACCAGGCAGCATATGGTTATTGTCTACTTGTTCTGTTCCAGTTGGAACCAGACTATTTAGAGTTTGCAGGAACTGTGTTAAATCTGCATACAGCTTTATCAAGTGGAATATTTTAGGATAGGCCAGTTAGAGGAGCTTAGATTTCTGTTAAATGTATCAGGGTTAAAATTAGTGAGGTCCCGGGAAGTTCTAAGTAAGCATTGCTCGACATGATAGATACTGAGTCTGTTTGCATATACAGGGAGGTGGTTACTGAGGGAATCAGAGAGGGAGCTGCTGGAGACATATGTAGTGGAATCGGATAACAATATCCATTCGAGAACCCGAGACATTGTTTTGGGATGGTTATTTTGTGTGGGGATGTGTGTGGGTGTGGGGGGGGGGGGTTTGAGTTTAGTCAAGTCAAATAGGGTGAGGTTAGATGATGGGTATTTTGTGGAGATTTATTTATTTATTTAACATTTGGAACAAAGCCAGTTTTCAACGGAGGCCCGGGGAGAAACTCCCCAGATGCATGTCTTTGTAACGTGGAAGGAAACTGAGTACCAAGAAAACCCACATGAATGCAAGGCGGACATGCAGACTCCACACAGAAGGCACTCCAGCCGAGAACTGAACTGGAGAACCTCTTGCTGTGAGGCAACAACTGCCGCCCAGATAATCTACCAAATGAAATAAATGTAACCTAGGATTATCTTGTACTTAGTAATTGTATGTGAGATCCTGTTTAGATGTTTTCCAGGGTTGTAGCATAATTGCCTGGGAAAATAAGATTGGAGATGGGGGGGGTTCAGCATTATGGAATTTGGGAATATGTTTATTATAGGGTAGGATTTCAAGATAGTCAGGGTATAGTAATGCAAGATCAAGGAATACAAAGGAAATGAGTTTGCCTTTGTTTCTGGCTTTGTTTTGTTTTTAATTCTATCAGCCCTGATGATATTACAGCTAGGAAGTGAAATCTTAGAGTCAGGTATATGGGATTTTAGCCATGTTTCAGTTATGGCAAAAATATCTGATTTACTGTGCGACATCTAAGCATGGAGTTCTGCAATATGATTATAGAAGGCATGAGTATTCGAGGAAATACATTTAAGCTCTTTGGATGACTTTGAGGTAGGCGGGGTGAGTTTTGATGGTTTTGGTGATGGTGGTGTAGTCCACATTTTGGAGGTAGATGGGTAGGCTGAGTAGGAAGGGGTGGTTGGTTTGGAATGAGTTTTGGAGGATATTGGGGAGTCAGAATGAAAGCATGGGCCAGGGTTGGGGAGAATATCCCCACTGAATGGTAAGAGTGAGAAAGATAAACAAGTTTGAATAGCTTGTTTTGGTTTACATTTAAGAGTTGGTAGGTGTAAGAGTTTAGTTACTTGAGTTTGAAGTAAAGATTGGCTGAGTTGCTGTATATATTGGAAGTGATTAATGGTAAAGTGGGGTGATCTGAATGGTTAGAGGTGAAGCAGAACGTGGGAGAAATGTGTGTAAGATTGAGTGATGTATGGTAATTTGTAAGGTGATAAAACAGGAAGAGTAAGGATGATATAATATTTAGGAGAAGCATGACATGCAGATTTGTAGAGAGATTGGCCAATAAAAGAGGAGCTAAAATACTGGGGTAACAATTATAGAAAGGGTAGGAGTAATAGGACTAGATAGATGAATGGGGATGAATGGAGTAAGCTGTGCAAGTTGTGATCACTGGGGGAAGTTAGTAAATATAAGGGAAGAAAGAAAGTTGGAGTGATATATATATATATATATATATATATATATATATATATATATATAGTTACAATTCAAAACATCTAAAACTCATAACATCTAAATTCAAAACATCAAGACCACAACACCTAAAACCTAAAACATCTAAAACCCATAACATCGAATTTCATAACATCGAAAATGTATAATATGGAATAGTGTATCATGAAACATGTAATTGTTATAGTTTAATCTGTTATTCTTGTGGTATCAGTATGAGATGTTGTCATTTTTTATTCATATAGTTATTATTTATATAGTGTAGGAATTTATACTATTTATATAGTGTTTATTTTGCCACTCTATATGTGGTTTGTAGGCTATACAGGTAAGTGATGTAGACATTATGTGTACATTCTTTATGGTGATCGCAATACAGTGGGGTTAGGAAATTAACTTTTTCCCAATGTAGTGTGATCTCAGAGTTGGTATATTTAATTTACGAGGGGTGTGGGGGACAGAGCCCAACACATGGTGGGTGCAGGGGGGCTTTCCCCCTGCAGAAATGTAGTAGAAAGTGTGTTTGTTAGTCCTGTGTTGTTATAGCTGGAGGGCTATGTTATTTTTATGTGATTTGTAGTGTTCGATGTTGTGATGCAAAGTTTTGATGTTATGAAATTCGATGTAATGGATTTCAGATGTTTTGGGTTTTAGAAGTTGTGGTCTTTATGTTTTGAATTTAGATGTTATGAGTTTTAGAAGTTTTGAAGTGCAACCATCTATATATATTTATATATATATTTTTTAAATGTGGAATCCTGTGATGTGGTTAAGCAATCAATATCCTTTAGATGAATGGGAGGTTTGTTCAAAAACATTACAGGGAAGGAATGAGATCACTTTGTAGTAGGAATTAAGAAATATATTTTTCCCACTGCTGTGTGATCTCAGAGTTAGGATATATAAAGTTACAGGGGTGCAAGAGATGCAGACCCCCATTCACCCCTGGGGTACATTTGGCAGATGAAAGGTAAGAAAAGGATGCAGTTGGATCACAGTCATTTTTATGTAGTTGATGAAAGAAATGTCTGGAATACAAATAATTCCTGACACAAGTCTGTAAAAGTCACTTAGATCAATGAGGTATGCTTTGATTTTGTGGAACCAATGTAACTGATGTTGAGTGAAATGTGTCTCTGCCATGTGCCTTACATATGTATATATGGGATCCATACTTATGCACGAACGGCAATTTAACCGAAAGTGAAACTGACGATCATACATTCGCAAAAGTGCTTTTCACCGAAAAAGCACTTTCGCGAATGTATGATAAAAAATAGGGGAAATCAGTGGGGAATGTCTGTTGCTGAGATCGGAGTACAGTGTGGATAAGGGAATATTCCCTTTTACCCACTGCAGTGCGATCTCGGAGTGAGAATATAAAAGTAGGGGGGGTGTGGGGGGCTTGCCCCCACCATGGGGAGGTCACAGGGGGCTTTGCCCCCCTGCATAAATGTTAGGTATGCGTTTTTTGTTTTTTTTGTTTATGTTAGGGACTTTAGCGAAAGTGCCTTTTCAGTTAAAAGCGCTTTCGCTAAAGTGTGCTCGGTAGATGTGGATTTAGACTATTGAACTTTCGTTCAATAGTATGAGATCCATATATATATATATATATATATATATTCCCTTTAGATCATCGAAAGTTCAACATTTCGAAAATCATATGGGCAAGGCCATATGATCGAAGTTTTGAAACTTCAAACATGAAATTAAAAAAAATAAAGGCAAAAAAAATGTTCTTTTTGCTGGGGGGGGGCAGGCCCCCCTGCACAGAGACAATCTGCTGTCTTGAGGTATTATGCTTTAGCAATTGTGACTCGAGCTCAGGTGATCACAACAACAGGAACAGGAAGTCACAACCTGACGACGGAGGAAGGATAGTTCAAAGGCACAGGAACAGGAAGTCACAACCTGACGACGGAGGAAGGATAGTTCAAAGGCACAGGAACAGGAAGTCACAACCTGACGACGGAGGAAGGATAGTTCAAAGGCAACTTAAGAAACCAGTTTGTCTCACAGAAGTCTGTGAGTGCATGGGACAGCCTTCAAAATCAAAAAGAGTGACACGTCAAGAATGCGTAGAACAGAAAAAAATTGGTTATAATCATACACAAAAAAGTAGAATATTGGTTAACAAGGAAATGCAATTTATTGATTAGGTAGGTAATGGCGAGACCGGAATAGCAAGCAGTTCTTTTAGGTCATTAAGTTATGCCATCATTTACATTGCTGTCTTTCCATTTGTGCAAGGCATTTATTTCTGACAGTAACCCACAGCGGCTCAGATAAGGAAGACAAAGACACTGGTAGCATTCGTACTACTGAAAGGAAATCTTAATTTATGTATAAGGTCCTTATATATGCTACTACATGGTAAAGTGTTTTACAGTGCAATAATAACTAATAAAAAAATAGCAAGAATGCCTATAAATGGAATTCCTCTACTTTTACACCATCAGAAACATAAAAGAGGTTCATAAATTAAAAAAAAACATACATAGATATCAGCAAAAAGACCTTTATAACATGAAGTACAGGCAAGTGTTGTCCCTGTATCTGGATGCCATACCTTTCAATGTAAGATATGCAGTGAAAAAGGACTTCCTTACTATAGTGTAAGGGGTGCTTAAAGAACATTTCATTGTCAGCATAAGTTCTCAGATCTCTAACTACGGATTCAGTTTCCAGGGGGGGTTGCCAATGTGAGAGTTACAAAGAGAGTCATGCTTGCCAAAAGATTATGATCATACATTTTTTGGCATTTAGTTCCAGGCCATGGTTTTGGCACCAACTATTTGCTTGGGAGAGGCCCTCTTCTAGGATCATAGTGTCCTCTGAAGAGTTTATGATGTTGCCAAGCTTGCAGTCATCTAGTCAGCCACAATCCCTTAACATTAGCTTTGACTTCCAAGAAGTAAATGCAAAGTGAAGTGGCCCAAAGACTGAACCCTGGGGCACTCCACTAATGACATACCTTTTGGTAGAGCCACTCACCCCTACTTCCTGTGTTCTATTTGTGTGCCAGTTTGCTATCCAGTAAGTTACACAGAAGTAAACATTTAGCTGGGATAGTTTATCTATGATGCCTGAGAGTGGGATGGTTTTGCAACCTTTGCAAGGTCCAGACAGGTTGTGTGCACTGATTTACCTTGTCCATTGCCTCAGTGACTTTTTGAAGAAGTCAGCCAGGTTAAGTAGGCAGACTCCAAACTGGTTTGGGTTCACAGTCTGTAGGTTGCTTATACCCCTATTTATTTGTTCCATAATGTTCCTTTGCATAGTCTTGCAGATGAGGCTGGTCAGGCTTATTACCCAGTTCTGTTTGTAGTCCCAATTTTGTGTTTGTGCAGGGAATTAATGTTGCTGTCCTCCCATTCATATGGCACAAAACCCATTTTAAGGCTACTGTCGAATAGCCTCTGCAGAGGATCTGACAATTCATGTTTCAGACTAGCCAGTAGGCAACCTGGTATGTTCTCTGTTCCCATAGACACAGTGAGTCTGTTTATATTAGGGGTCCACCATAGAGGATTATTTTTATATTTTTTTGCATTGTATTTATTTCTGAGGAGGACAGAATACATCTATGCAACTATTTACATCTGCAGAGACCTTGGCAGTAAAGGATTTTGCATAAGCAGTGGGATCATCAGGGTGGAAGGGGGTTTTAAATTTAGTCAGGTCATAACTCAGTTTTAGTGATCAGCTTTTGTTTACTCTCTGAATACTGAGGTATTGGAGAATACTTCTGGCTTCAATCTTAATGTGAATTTGACTGACTTGTGGTCTGATGTGACCAGGGAGGAGGTTACAGTAGGAGGGGTGCACAGTTGTCCTCTGTTGTTATGGACTAAGTCCAGGATTTTACCCTGGATAGAGTGTGGACTAACTGGTCCAGGAAGTCTGTATTTATGAAGTCCAGAAATCTTGGGACATGCATGTTTGAGGATGTATAAGTCTCCCAGTTGATGGTGGCGTAGTTTGTCTCCAAGGAGAATGGTGTTTGACTTAATATGTAGGGACTCCATACTGGTCAGATGGAAGGTATGGGCCACAGGGGCCATAGTGGGAGTCCTGTAGTTAGCTATGATGTGATAAACAGTTTTATTTATAGTGAGTTGGACATAGGGTAGTTTCAAGTCATTATCTTGTTTAACAAGTCTGGAAGTGAGATTTTATTTTTAAGAATATAGAGATACCTCCGCCTTTAATGCCTACTTCTAATGTGGTGGGGCTGTATGAGTTATGGGCATTGAAGCTCTCCATTGATGGAGTGCTCTCTCTGGTCTTAAACCAGGTCTCAGAGAGAATCCAAATTCACACATTTTTCAGGGTAAGTAGTACTTGTAGGCTGTGGATTTTTTTCAGGCGCTTAGCATTAAGCAGCAATATCTTAATGTTGTCCTGATTCTTTTTAGTTATGTTGGAATTTTAAGAAGACTGACTCTGCCTAAAAGGCACGATGGGTGTGGACAAGGTTTTAGCCAATATCTGGCAGAAGGTAAGCCAGTTGTCAAAATCAATACTCTTTCGTTCGTATTCTGGAATCAATCTTGGTGATGGTAGAATACTGATACTGCTCAGGGCTAGGTTCACATCTGCCTCTGACACATATTCAGAGAACTCTATCATGTTTTTCTTCATATAGATCAGGGAGGTACATCTCAAATCATTTGTACCCACATGTGCTATGACTGTGTCATATCTGTACTTATTGTGCAGGGACTTAAGTGTTTTTGTGATGTGGAAAATACTGGCCCCAGACAGGCAACTGACTGCAACCTTTTCTTTGTACAGCCTGGTGAGTGGTGCATTGGTATGTCTCACTATAGAGTCACCTGTGACAGGGATATTAGTATGTTTGGTGGTTTGTCTTGTAGGCTTTTGGACTGCGTCTGTGCGACTTGTAGATGTGTGTTTCATTGTAGGTGCCACCTATGATGTATGTTTATGAGGTTGCTGAGGTTACTTGTTCCTTGAATGACAATTAAGTGGCCTCTGTAGTTTAGGTAGGCTACTTCTAAGAACCTCAGCATATGTAAGCCTATATGTCTTGTTTGAGGTGTTTGAGATAGGTTTAATGTGATGCTGTGTGGTGCTCACAACCTTGTTACTTGTAGTGGCTTGGTGTGAGAGCTTTGCTTCCATTAACACGCTGTGGTAGATTGTTGAAGTAGTTTGTGGTTGTCAGTGAACATGAGACAATTGCCACATATATGTATCAAGACTATTTCTAAGTAAGCTAATGACGGACTTCTATTTGTAAGGAGTGGCTTATCCCATAATCTTGGAAAGTGTTATGTAACGTAGTTGTAATTTTTTTCTGTTATTGATATTTGTTTTTATTATTACTATCCACAGTCTGCTGTTAGTTTCCCCATAATAATACTACACCCAGTGAGACATGAATCCACAATTCCTGGCTTTGAATGGCAATTCCATATGCATTAGGCCACTGGGGAAGGAATCAAAGACCTAGGTATCTCTTAGGCTTAAACCCACAATCCCCAGCTCTACAAGCTAATACATTTTCCATCAAACCACTAGCACCACTTTGTATAGATTGCACCATTTTAATCTCCCCCATAAAAGTGTACCCAATTCATTATAGGCATATTCATGTCATAGTCTGGATATGCATTTATTTCCCATGGTGCGAACAGCTATGTTTGCACATACCCTATGCCACATCCTAGCTTTCCCTATCATGTATGCCCCTCAATGAGGATATGATGTAGGCAGTAGAGAGTTGTTGCTGTTGCCACAGTGGAACTCTGGTCCGCTAATGACTGGCAGTAGATTTTCACTTTGCCGAGTTGCCAGCTCGATGCCCAACCTTCAACGAAAGCACGCCCATTCACGCATGTCTTTTGGAACGCCACTCGATCCGCGGGGAGGACATGCAGACTCCACACACTAGCAGAGAATCGAACGGGAGAATCTCTTGCTATGAGGCAACAACGCTACAGCTGCACCACCGCGGATTGTAGAGAGTGTGTCAAGGAAATCTGAACAGGTGGTTATATAGCAAACACTGAAATGCATCCAAGTACAGCCTAGTTTGTGTTTTGCTCTTTTGCATGCCAAAGAATGTATCGTAATGAACAAAGCCACCACCTGTCATGTGGCTGTTTGGAGATTCTACAGTAGCACAGACTAAACTGATGAACTGTGATGGAGATGGTCTACTAGCTCACTTAATTCAGTAGTGGTTTGCACAGTAATATTTACTCTGTTAACCCTAATGTCCTAAAAAATGGAATGTCAACAGTAAGGCTCTACAGGCATTTGCAAAACAATTTGTAACACCCTTGCATAGCCACAGTGACTTATTTAGTTGTTGTATCTTTCGGCTTTTCCCGGTTAGGGGTCGCCACAGCGGAACTCTGGTCTGCTAATGATTGGCAGTAGATTTTTACGTACCGAGTTGCCAGCTCTGACGCCCAACCTTCAACTAAGGTACGCCAATTCACGCATGTCTCCACACAGAAGACGCTTTAGCTGAGAATCGAACAGGACAATGTCATACTACGAGGCGACAATGCTACCGCAACACCTGACTTATTTAGTGCCTACAGAAAAAAAAACATTGTGATGGACCTAATAAATATATTCTTATGCAATTACTGGAGGAGCTGCCAGGGCACAACTTTGATCTAAATTGTGAAGATTCCAGAGATGATTGTATTTTACCTAAAAGGCACTTTTGTGTCTGCTATGAAATGGAGAAGGAATACTGGAAAAATATTTGCCCAAAGTGATCAACCATCTGCAGCTATGGTGCATCCAACCACTGGTTGAATATATTGTCTAAAAACTAAGCTATATGGACACGCATTGTGAGACAATTCGATAAATGACTCTTTCAGAATTTACACAGTTACCAGGTATTGAGGATTTTGAATGCTTGTATGTTAAAATTCTTGTCAACGATATTAATCTCTACCAAGAGATCTGTACAGTCTCTCACACTGCTTCACGGTCCTTGTTTTTTGTCCTTTGTCCTTCCCATCTGCCCAAACTTGTTTCCACCTCTGTTTTTGTCATGCTCACCTAATATTATCCTAAATATATTATGCAAGCCAATCTAATATCCTTTCTTACTATCCATAACCCATATAAAAACTGTCTACCTCACAAAGCATAATTTTTACTATGTATAAAACTTATTAAGCTTTTAAATGTATAATGCTTGTGTGTATTGTACGTCAAGTTATACATCGCTATATAAAAACTTTCAGAAACTTACTGACACAGTTGTCTGTTATGCCATGAAACTCTTGTTCATAACTGTACAGTCCAAATAATGTGCCTTTCCTTATATATAATCCACATCAGCCAGTAGCCTACATGTTACTTGGAATGTATATACTACATGTTTACACTGATCTCTTTACTGAAAACTATATACTGTGTCTTGCATTAGCCCATTATTTTTCTGTACAACAGCAAACTTGTATAAACAAAAACAAAATTGTAATTGTAATATTGCTGGAGTTTTTTTCCTTGGTCTCCACTGAAAATGGGCTCTGCCCAGTCATGGCTTTTCTGGTCAAAAAACAAACAAACAAACAAAGCAGATAAATAAATAACATAATCAGCTTGCCAGAATGCATGAACAGGAATGCTCTGCTACAAGCTGTAATTAAAGATGTTATTTCATTAAGAAGTTACAGATAGTTTAAATGCTCTGTACAAAAAGGAATCCCTGCACCTTATAAAACATACAGAAATGATACCAGCAACACAGTGTGAGATACAACAAAGTGAAAACATGTAGTTAGTAAAGTAACAAAGAACTAAAAGCAGAAGACTGTAAATCTTTTGTAGCAACTGTTTTCACTGCAGATTTTGGAGTATGATAACTAAAAAAATGACAACTCCAGTAGGGACTCACTTCACACCAAAATCTGTGGATTTGACAGTGAGGAGGACAGAATCACAGAACTGTTTTGTAGCTTCTTTCAAATTCACCCCCCCCCAAATTAGTGCTTGTTTTAAGGGTTGTTAAGGAGTCCATTTTACTGCAGAGTGTATAAGATTGTCTACTTACTGAGACTAAGGGCAGATCCAGCAGGGCTCCCCACCCAACTCTTCTGCATCTGTGGATTTGACGGCAGTAAGAACAACCTGCAGGACCTATGTTGTAGCCCCTCCTAAATGCTTCCCTCTGAATATGTATATCAAAGGGTGTCCATTAATAAGGAGTACACACTTCTGAAGAGTGTGCAGGAGAAACAGGTTGCTGGGACTCCACAGGGGTCCAACAGGATACCTTTCCTCGCTGTTCAATAAATTAGACAGCAGAAAGGTACTGAGTAAGAAAGCTGAGTTTAGGATTTATTACTGCTTCTATGACCTTTACAAATTCTGATTGGTTTTGCAATGAAATGTGCTAGATAATCTTGATTTGGACTTTTGAATAGTTTTGCAATGAAATACGCTATATAATTTTGGTTTGGTCAGTGGTACTTGTAAGTTAAAAACACCTAATATGCAGTCTAGGTAATACAGCAAACTTTCTTGTTTCACTCAAAATTGTAGCTAACTAGTGGGTCTGTCCTAAAACTGTTGTGCAGAATTGATAACTTACCCTCTGTACTGATGTAACTTCCTCTGAGCTATGACAGCCGATTGTCTCCATCTGAGACTTGGGGATGGAAGACACTTTGCTGTGTGATTAGAACTGTCATTGTTAACAGTATGTTATTTATACAATGACGGTGATAGTACAATCAATCTAATAATATTTGTACTTTGCAATGTTATTGCACTTCCAAATGTATGAATAACTTGACTATGTAACGAAATTTGCTTGTAAGTGATCATTCCTTTGTTTCTGTTAGCTGTTCTTTCTGGAATTTTAGCTATCCATGTCTTGCAAGTTGTTTTTTTTTTTTTTTTGTGATACTCTTGTTCTGCTTTGTTTACTATTGTTATTGAATTTATGACTGTAATTATAATTTAGTCTAATGTCTAATGTCTGTGATTGCATTGTGCCCAGCAATTAGGCTGACCACAAGAGGGCAGCATTGTGGCTCCCATCTGTAACCTCATGCTACTGATCTGTGTCTTGTCAATTCAGTTCAATTTTATTTATAACCCAGTTGGCTACAAGGTTGCTGGGGTGTCCCAGAACACCATTTAAATCCATAGCCTTAGCAGTAAAGGCATAGAGTTTTAAAGAGTATAGTATCTTGGTGATTGAAAGGAGAAGCTTTCTGGCACACACATTGCAAAGCATACATAATTCTGACCGCATCCGACAATTTGACCATAAATCTTTGTCCTCTGGACAACCTTTTCACTCATTTGTTACCCTTGAGGTGAGAGCCTTTTGGCCCATTTCCTTCTGGACCTGAGTCTGGTGATGGCAGTGGCACTGTCATACACAGGAAATTTGAATTTTTATTTTAAGGCCATACGTCCACATGCATGTCACATAAGTGTTCTCTGTGAAAGGTGTGCAATGGGCATCTCACTAGACTGCCATTCACGTCCGTAAGTGACACAAACTCAGAAATAGCTCCACCCTCTGGGTTA
Source organism: Protopterus annectens (assembly GCF_019279795.1). Classification (NCBI taxonomy): domain Eukaryota; kingdom Metazoa; phylum Chordata; order Ceratodontiformes; family Protopteridae; genus Protopterus; species Protopterus annectens. The sequence continues at coordinate 43,786,100 of NC_056741.1, forward strand.
AGCACGCTGTGCACACCTCTCCAGTCTCCATAAGAGAACTTGTTTCACTGTGTGCTTCCAGATGTGCAACCCCTCCAAAAGAAGTGGTGGGCTCAGACCCTTTACCCCCCTCCCCCATGCAAGCACCAACAGGTACCCAAATTATTAATTAAACGTATGCTACATGGGTCATAGTCAGGGATTTATCCCTTTATGCCATTAGAGATGGTGTAAGAATATACACTCTGCTGTGAAATACATTTAGTTATTTTTCATTCTAGCTAGTTATGAGCTTCTGTCCTCATGATCTACTTATCTACCTCTGCAAGGCTGCAGCATGAAGAAGTTTCTCAGTTGCTCAGCAATGGACATGGGTTTTGATACAGCTATTTTTTGCCCCCAGCACTTACTGACCATCAGACACTCTCTGTCTATTGATCTACTGATCTATATGATAATTTTTTCTCTATCACCAGAGCAACAACCAACCAAGATAAGCTGTCATTAAGGCAGCCATCAGAGGTGGTTCAGGCTTTTCACATTTAAGCCCTAAGTTCCCTGTGTATGCACAGCTACACAGGGGAAGGGAGCCATGCAACAGTCTGTCAGCACTGATTATCCCTCACTTCTGCAAGTGACATTATCAGGATGCAGCCCCACCAATTTCACCAAAAACAGACAGTGTTTTCCCCTTGTTTTGACTTAAGAAATCATACCATCTCTTTGTAGTTCTGAGCACCTACCACCCTCTCGTCTCTCTGGAAGAGTCAAGCTTCCTTATTTTCCTCCCTCCACACCTTCAATACTAAGGTTGTTAATCACACCTCGGTCACCTGACTCACAGTTAAGACTCCATACTGCTGTGCAGTGGAGCCAGGCTTATTTCTTTTGAAGTCTGGCTTTCATACTAAAGTTATTAAATCACTGTAAGGTGTTGTACTAAATGCTACACATTCAGCTTTAATAGTAATTAGGCATGCACGTTTAAATAAATGAGCACTTGCATTAATCTAAGGAGGAGGAAAAAATACAAGAAGAAAAGGAAGCAGTTTGACTGCAGTTAATGAGAAAATTCTGTCCTGGGAGGATTACTGTAAAAGAATGGGACATTTCTTATTGTTTATAGCATTAACAAGTATAGACAGAAAACAGCTACTCATACCTCTCAACTGTACAGGTTTTCACACAATGTCCAAATTTTCACCTCAAATTTTTGGTCTATTTCTCATAAAATTGTGTTTTTTCTGGCAAATCATTAGCAAATCATTGAGTACTGAAGTCAGAAAATAATGGTAGTCATTTCAGTTTCAGAGTTCATACCCTTCGGAAAATTCATGCTGATGCAAAACATGTTATTCTATAAACTTTCTAAGTTTGAAAGAGCAATATTTAAAAAAGTGTAATTATTTTTGCCCCTTTGCCCCCCCATTATTTATGGCTCTGTCCAGATTTTTTGCTCTAAGAGGTTGAGACGTATGCATCCGCATGTATTTCTGCTTGTGGAACAGAAACCTCCTGTTTGACGAATCGCCTTCCAATGCCTGCTAAACCCAGGGAAATGAAGTACATGCAACTGGTTAACTTGTTAAAGAATCATTTTAATCCTAAACCTGATGAGATATTAGGGAAAGAGATATACATTTTAGTCTCATGCAAGAAACATACTGAACCAGTATCAGAATATGGAGTCAGGCTGAAACAATGAATTCAGGTCTGAAATTATGGAGAGACATTACATTACATGCGGAGAAATAAATCTGCATGTGGAATATTAATGAACGCAAACAAAGAAGGTTATCAGAAAATAACCTGATATTTGAAAATATCTTAAGTATTGCATTAGCTTTGAAAGCAACTACAAATGTGCAACATTTGCAAGTTAAACGATTATCAGTGGTAAGTAACCAAATAAAAAAACAGCACGCTAAAGAGCAGAATCCTAAGCTTATGAACTTCCTGTTAGGAATTATGCAAGCCTATTTAGACACTCAATGATTCAGGAAGCAAAGCTAACCCAGGAGGTTAATGGCACCTAATTCTTGGATCAGTTTTGCTATGGGACTACGCAACTCTTATTTTCACTTCAGCCATGACGATGAACCAGGTATAAAACATCATAAACCAGCATTAATCATGTTGTATGTTATCCTAGTAGTAGTCAGAACTACAGCAGCAATATTTAAAATGGATGGTTAGTAAAATGAGAAAATATAAGACAATTGGCCAGTAAAAAGATAATTCAACAGTTGATTTAAAGAGTTACATTACACAACATTTGTTGGTAGGCAATATATATTTTTTATCGTAATTCAATATTTTACTCATAGATTCATAGTAATTACTAGGCTAATGACCCCAGGGGTCTTTTTAAGCATAGCCATGTTTTCCATTGTTGAGAATCAAACCAAGTAACACCTTAACCATTATGCCAACCCCCAATTACCCATCTGGTTCCATGTAATATTACTCCTGTTGCTTAATGAAGCTAGCACTAAGCAATGTAATCATACATATCATATAGACTCTTGGCCTATATACTGGCTGTCGTAGGGGTATGGACTTGGATTTGAAGAAGAGACCAAAAGGCTAAAACAGGACAATGTTAATTCACTTTCACATAACAGTGTGCTTAGTGATTAGAGCAAAGTGAAGATATATATGAACTTTGTCCCTCTCTCCCTCTCAACCTTTTCTCAGGAAATGTCATCAAATATAATTCCCCCTGCTATCACTAGGGATGAGGTCCTTAATGCTCTCTCTAAGGCCAAGAACACTGCATCAATGGGCCCAGACAATATCCCAGGATGCTTCTAAATAGCATGAAACATGACCTATCAGACCCTCTGGAATTACTATTTAACTGTAGCCTCCAAACAGGCTTTGTGGCTCTTGAATGGAGAAAGGCAACAGTCAACCCTCTGCACAAAGGCAGGCCATCTACAGACCCTGGAAACTACATTCCCATAAATCTCGCTAGTCTCATATGTAAAGCCATGCAAATAATTATTATGGGAATGATCAATAATGACATAGGAAACCTCCAGACACTTTACCCAACCCAGTTTGGTTTAATCAAGGGGAGGTCATGCCTACTCAACCTGGTAGACTTCTTTGAGAAGGTCGCCAAAGCAATGGATGAGGGCAAAATGGTTCACACTGCTTATCTTGACCTGGCCAAGGCATTTGACACAATACCCAATTCGGGCATCGTTAACAAACTTAAGAGGTTAGGTACAAACCCTTTTGTCACCAGGTTGATAACAGGACCCAGGAAGTTAGAACTAGGGAGTCCATCTCTACAAAGAGGCCAGTCACATGTGGAGTCCCTCAGAGACTGCTCATAGGACCTCTCCTTTTTGGCATTTACTTTTCTAAAGCCAAGGCCAATATCAATGGCCTCTGACCAACTTAATTTGCAGATGATTGCAAATTAGGAGTTGTTATTGAATCGCCCACTAACACAAATGTTCTCCAGGAAGGGTTGACACAGACAAACACCTGATGTCAGAGCAATGGACTAAAACTAAGTGTTAAGAAATGCATAATAGTATCCTTTGGGAAATCATCCATTGCTGGTAACTATCATACTGACAATACACCTCTAAGAGTTGACCCAGTAGTCAGGGACTTGGGAATGCATATAGGTTCATAGGTAAGTACTAAGTTATCTGCCCAAGGGCATTTATAAGCCTAGCCAGAATGTGTTGGCTTTCGCTACCCCCTTAGATTAGTTCCCTGTGCCTCTGTCCATCAGAGCCAATATTTCCCTGCGCCACTGTCTAGCAGAGCCACTGCAGTGATCCCTGGGGTAAATTTTCTGTTTTCCATCCACCCGTTAAGATTTCTCTTGAAGAGTGTTAGTGAGGGGCCCTGACTGATGTATATTGGAATCCTAATCCAAAGCATGAGGAGTCTCTGGGACAGGAATCTATCCCTCCAGCATGTGCTATTTATCATTGTGGTGAGGTTTATATCTCTAGAGCGTGTGGCTCTCCAGAATTTGTTTTTTTTTTAGGTGGAGCATGTCCATCAATTCTGGGTTGGACATGGCCTTGTATGTCAGGCAGAGATCACCTCTGAGTAAGCGGTATGCAACCGAGTACAGCTGGAATTTCTTGAGTTGGGCTGCATAGGGCATCTGTTTGAGGCCAGTAATCCTCTTGGTGAGGTACTTTTGTGGTCTTTCCAGCTGTTGCAGGTGTCTTGTAAGGTACATCCCAAATGGGGCATTGTATTCTATGATGGGTCTAATGAGTGATGAGTAGAGAGGCATAATAACTTCTTTTGTTCTAGATGTGAACCCTTTTGTGATTAGGTGGGCCACATAATCTAGCTTTTGACCATCATGTGTCTACAGTAGCAAATAAATAATTCACTGTTGTGCAACTTATAAACAAATGTGTGGCATCTAGGTCCAAGGAAGTCATTATTCCACTGTATTTGGCATTCATCAGACCTATCACTGATTACGATACTCCCTTTGGTATATACCTAACCAGGCATATCCAACAACTGGAATGTCCACAATGGTTTCTCACTAAAAGAATACATGGCATAAGTAACATGTCCTGTGCAGACCACCACAAGGCCATATCCCTTTATTCTGTCTCCTACAGGCTGTTGAGAGGAGATCTATGCCTCGCATACAAGGCATTGTCAGAGCCTACTCTGACGGACCTCCTGCATAACTGCAAAACAAACAGCATCAGAATTACTCATTTTAAAAACTTAAACCTTGCCTGTGATATAAAAAGGACCTGCTGGAGAGACAGGTATGTATCCTAGAGAATACCCCTTCTTTGGAACAGGTTCCCCATCCATGTGATGCAGAGTTTCTCTCTAGCTCAGTTCAAGTGTAACATGGACAACTGGTTGTGGAATAGGAAATTCATCCCTGGTCTGGCACCTATGTCTCTAATGGACACAGGCAGCCTGTAAAGGGTTCATCTACCATGGCCCTAGCTTGTAAATACTTCATCTCCCACACCCTGCTTAGACTTCTCAAGGGTACCAGAACTTGTCAGAGATTTGGGATGCATGGTTAGCCTTAAAATGACCTGTGTGATCTTTAGCCTAGTAAACACATATGAACCTATGAAATGGAATAGGTGGGGAGACTGAAGGAGGCACAGTACAAGGACAGAAGCAAAAAAGAAATAAAGGTGGTGAGAGCAGCAAAATCACAATCGAAAAAAAAAACAGCTTGCAGTTGGGGGTCAAGCAGGAAAGCGATAGCTTCTGTAGGTATGGAGCAGCTGGAAAGAAACGAAGGACGAACTTGGCCATACTGAGCACAACTGGCATGAAGATCACAAAAATGGTAAAAAATCAGAGTTAGTGAGTGAATACTTCTCTTATGCCTTTCTTTACAAAGTAAAGCAAGTGGAGGTGCTGTGTTGGGAAGGGGAGGGGAGGTGCTGTATTGGGAAGGGGTAGGGCTGAGTGAAAGAGAGCAGTAGATGGACATGAGGATACAGAGGGAGGTGGCAGAGAGAAAACTGACCGTATTTAGAGAAAAGATAAACATCGGGAGAAGATGGGTTGTTTCCCAGGATCCTTGAGAATATGACCTGTTTTCTGAACATCCCTTGACTGAGGTTTTCTAAAGATAATTAGCAATATGGAGGTTCATGAGGAATGGAAGAGAGCAACTCCTGTGCCATTATACAAGGGTTATGCAAGAAAAATCTGGAAAATACAGGGCTGCTATTCTAACAGCAGTAGGACAGAATGTCATTATTTTTTCATTTGTCTTTTTACTGGGAAAGTCTCACTGGGCAGAACCCATTTTTGGCATAGACCCAGAGAAAAATGGTTAACTAAGTCATGGAGAGAATTGTGAAGGACAGGCTGGTTGCTCTCTGAAGGAAGGCCTGGTTGATCTTCAAATGGATAACAGTGCTTAGGGTAACACCCAACATGACTTCATAGTTAGAAGAAACTATCAGACAGTCCTGACCTAGTTTTATGGTTGGATAACAGCAAAACTTCACATGGAAGTATGGTAGATGTGGTCCACCAGAATGTCAGAGGGTCTTTTGACTTCCGGTTTCTCAATTTTTATATTATCTTTTGTTTAGTTTCTTCCCACATATCCTTAGCTGCCACACTGGAATCCTTTTTAATCCATACTCCTAAATACTTCATTTTATCATGTTCCCATAAATATGGATATTGCTGGCACAATTCTTGTGTGGGTACATAATTCACCCCATTGCCTTTGTTTAGCTTCATTAATTTTGTATCCTAAAAAGATTTGAAAGTGTCTCAAAATGTTCCTCAGCACTGTAATGTCCTTTTCTGGTTTTGTCAGGCATAAAATAATCAAGAAAATCATAGACAATAGCAGTAACACCAGCTGCCACTCCAATGAATTCCACAATAGGTCCTGTCCAGAAACTTTTATTAAACACACAAACCAGCAAGATTAAGTGCTTTTGTCCATGCACTGGACTTCATCAGAATCAAATAAGAACAAGTAGCATTCCCCTTTATATAGTTCAGGTCACACTGTTAGTGAACATTACTTAACTAGACCAATTCACAAGTCCTACTAACAACATTTAAAAGTCAAACATTTTACCTACCATGTTTCTAAAATTACTTAATGTCTATTTGTGTAAGTCATACATCGTGAATAGTCAAAAAACTACAATCCACTCAGCTACAGGCCCCATGAGGAGCTCAGTGTCTCTTCAGCCTAACACTACTCTTAAGTATTCAACTGTGGTACCACCTTTATCATTCTTATATGAAAAGCGCAGTCCGGGTCTGAACTGTCTGCAAACAGCTAAAGTTAACTTTGAACCTAACACCACTCTGAGTATTCAACTGTAGTACCACCTTTATCATTCTTTAAGAAAAGCGCAGTCTGGGTCTGAACTGTCTGCAAACAGCTAAAGTTAACTTTGAACCTAACACCACTCTGAGTATTCAACTGTAGTACCACCTTTATCATTCTTTTAGAAAAGCGCAGTCTGGGTCTGAACTGTCTGCAAACAGCTAAAGTTAACTTTGAGTATGTGTCTACCTGTTTGAGCCAATATTCATTATCCCCTGGAGAGCAAGCAGACCCCCCCCCCACACACACACTCATCTTCCATTTTCTCTCTTATTCCTTCTGTTAACAAATAGTATCCATAACTGATCAATACTGTGTGTTTGTTAATTTAAACTGAGACCACAGTAGCCTACTGATACAAGGTTATCCTGTTTTCCCACCTGAGAAATGGTTAAGAAATGACTTACAGTTTCAGAGCAGTTCTTCGTCAATTCTGATTGTTTCTTAAACACAAACTTGTCTTTGCTTTGGCTCATTAGCAGCAGTACAAAAGAACTGCCTGCTCACACCCTTGTTCTCCCCCCCTTCCCTGTTTATTACCTTAAGCCAATCCCAAAGTTAATAAATATTTCCTGTGGCAGGCACCGTTTTTAAAACTACAACCACTCTTTGAGCACCTCATGCTCGGCTCTGCCATAGAGCTTATCAAAACTGCCTGAACTGGGGCACAGCTAACTGATAGTTTGTGGAAATACAGGGTACCTACCTGAGTCTCCACATTCACTATCATATGTTCATTTATCAGTTTATTCTGTTACCTGATTGTTTCCAGCCCCCCTCATAACAGTAACTAACAGGGTCTCTATCCGCTTCACTCCCCACCCTGCCCCCTATTTCCTCCCGCCCCCAGTGGTCCTACCTTTATTACACTCACAAACCCCTCCCATATTTCCAATAGCCAACCACAGCACTAAACCCAACAATACCTCCATCATCCCACTACTATCACTCCTCCTCAGCTAACATGTACAAGCATACCTTACCTATGCTCACTGCATGCACTCTCCTTGCATATCTTACAACCTACCAAAGCTCCATCATTCCCCCACTCAACCACTACCACTGTACTAATACTCACACCACCACTCATGTTTCATCCTCACTCAGCTCCCCTCCCACCAACTCAAGAACCATCCCTATGCACCCCCCGCATATTCTAGCAACTATATTACTCAAACATAAGGCATCCCTACAACTTAACATAGTAACCCTCCCACCATACCTATTACTCACAGAGCACAATCATAAAGTTTCCCTAATAAACAGACACATTCAAAAACTGAGAAAAATAATAACTTCATGCATATCAAAACTAGCCCTAAGTGGAGACATCCACCCCAACCCTGGCCCTACCATCTCCAACCCCAGTCCTCATAATCAAACTAGAAACCACAACTTCTCCCATATCACAGCCAATAGAAAGTCAAGTGACTTCCTTCTACTAAGCCTAAATATTAGAAGTATATCCAACAAAGTCCATGAACTCCATGCCACCATAGACTTGTACTCCCCAGATATAGTCATCCTGACAGAAACCTGGCTAAAACCTCACATTACCAGTGAGCAAATCCTCCCTACCGGTTACGGCATACTAAGAGTAGACCGACTAAACAAGAAAGGAGGTGGTGTAGCTATAATATTTAAACATCTAAATATCCAGATCTTAAAATCATCAGCTCCACAAATAGGCAATGAAGAAATAATATATACCAACCTCAAAATAAACCAAAACAAAACCATCAACATAATTGGATGCTACTTCCCACCTGGCTAAAACATCCCTCCACTAGAAAACCTCCTCAGCTGGTCTACCCACAATCTCCCCCAAGAAACTATAATTTTAGGTGATTTCAATATTGACTGGCAATCCTGTTCTGGCAACCATCCAACCCATCATGTAAACCTTCATGGCTTCACCCAACTAGTCTAGTCACCAACCAGGATAAATAAAAACTCCAACAAGCACACTATCCTGGATTGGATACTAGTCAGTAAGAGCCCCCGGTCATATATAACAGGCTGCTTATCAGATAGCCTCAGTGATCACTCCCCAACATTACTACTCAAAAAATACCTATACCAAGCTAAACTTGTCATCTACTGTCAAATACGTAAAAAAGTAAACTTTAACCCAATCACATTCATCTCATCCCTCAAAGAATGTAACTGGCATCCTCTAAAGTACCCTAGTCTTGATGACGCAGTTTAATTTTTTAATACTACCTTCCTGAGCATCCTTAATTACCATGCCCCCATAAGACTTTCCAGAACCAAAGCACAACCCTCCCCATGGCTACAGAAAACCAAAACCCCCTCAACTAGACAGAAATTCCTAGAACTACACAATAGAGTCAAAAAGCTAATAAAACAGGACAAATTCCAATACTACCAGTCTGCCCTAGACTCCTCCCAACACAGCCCCAAACAATTCTGGTCCTCCATAAACTCCATCCTCCACCCAAGTAAAGTCAGTACCCGTCCTCCTAACATCCTTCACTCCTCCGAAAATATTGCTACCTCATTCAACACACACTTCACACAAACCATACTATCACTAGCTAAACAACACAACCCCCCTCCCCTCCAACCCACACCTTCAACTAGTAATCTCCCCACTGCCTTCTCTTTTTCTCCTGTACCTACCTCCAACATAAAAAAACTCAACTAAACTTAAACCCACCAAATTAGCAGCAGACAACCTCCCAAGTGAATACCTGCAAATTGCAGCTGATGCTCTGACCTACCCAATATCAATCTTGATTAACCGATCTCTGTCAGAAAGTTACATTTCCACACTATGGAAAGTATCACATGTAATTCCTCTCCACAAAGGCGGCCCCTCCACAGAACTAACCAATTACTGCCCCATAGCTAATTTCTCTCCACTCTCCAAAATACTAAAGAGATGCATTCACTCTCGGGTCTCAGACTACCTCCTTACTAACAACCTCCTTTCCAATACTCAGCATGGTTTCCGACCAAACCATAGCACCACCACTGCCTTACTCTCCTTTACTAACACTATCCTTCAGCATAAAAACAATGGCTATCTCTCCTCTGCTACTTTCCCAGACCCATCTAAAGCATTTGACATGGTCCCACACAAACAACTCATCTCTGTCCTCAATAACCTATCCTTCTCTCAATCAGTCACCAACTGGTTTCAGAGTTACCTGTCTGACCACCAACAATCCGTTGTATGGCAGAATGACATATCTCCAAACTACCTGTCTCTATAGGGGTCCCCCAAGGATCCATCCTTAGACCCCTACTCTTCTCTATTTTTACCAATAATCTAGCCTCTGCCACCAAACATGGCACACTCATACAATACGCAGATGACTCAACCATCATCTGCTCAGCCCAGTCCCTACCCAAACTGCAGAAAGTCACACAGTTTTCCTCTGTTGAAACTTGGTTATCTGATGCCCAGTTAATACTCAACCCAAAGAAAATTAAACTACTCATCTTCCAACCCACCAAACATACTCAAAACAACTCTCACTTTAACATCACAGCAAGAGACAACACCACTATACACCCAATAGAACACACCAAATTGCTGGGAGTGGAAATAGACAATAAACTAAAATTTGACATTCACATATCCATGACCATAAAAAAGTCCACAAAAAACTAGGAGTGTTATACAGAAATAAGCAACTTCTCACCAAAGCAGCAAATATTTCGGTAGCAAATTCCCACCTTATCTCCACCCTACTTTATGCCTCTCCAATATATACCAGCCTAAGGCAATGCAATCTAAACAAGCTAGAGACCTGCTACAACAAAATCGCCAAATTTGCCACAGGGCATCCTACCGTAGTCACCACTGTCTCTCACTTGCTGAACTGGGCTGGCTTGAACTCCCTCACCTCCTTCAATGGTATCAATTCTCACTTGCCCACAAACTAGTAAACTACCCACTAAATGTCCCATCCCTCCACAATCTACTCCAACCCTATCGCACCACCAGACCACTAAGATCCAGCAACAAAAATCACTTGCAGATCACTAAAGCCAATAACTCTGCTGGTGAAGCACTATTCTCTTGCGCCATAGCCAAATTATGGAACTCCCTCCCACCCACAATTACCTCTGTACCATCATGCACCCACTTCAAAACTTTACTAAAAGCACACCTAAAAACATGCTGGCTATGCCCTTGCAACTCCCACTCTATTATCACCGACCTCATCCAACCACTACCTTTCTTTCCACTCCACTAACTACCTTGATTATAGCAAGCTCGGATGCTCATTACTACTTATTATACAGCAGGAACGTCTTATTGTAACAATTGTTAATGTCTGTTATGTACTTTGCAGAAAAAGATTCTAGTTGTCTACTGATGTACTATGTTCTTCATCTATATCTATGTTTGTAATTAATTGCTATGTTAATCAATTGTTAATCGCTATGTAATCCAATGTAACTACTGTCTGTTTATTTTAACTGTGGAGCTTTTCTCCCCGGACCTCCGCTGAAAATGGACCTACGTCCAGTCGGACACTCCCGGTCAACAAATGTAAATAAATAAATAAATAAAATAAATAAATAATCGTCCATATGATTAAAAACCATATTAAATAGGATGTTAAAAATTTTTACAAGACTAAAAAAAAAAATAAATAAAAATAAATAAATAAATAAATAAAATAAATAAAAGTTATTCCTGGGTTTTCATCAAAGTGCCCCCAGCTAAAATGCTAAAATGTTAAAATCTATTTGTTCTCATTGCCAACAACAGATAAATAAATAGCAGTGGTGGTGGGAGCTTCATGTGCCCCATGTTATACCAATTTGGTAATGTTAGACTGGAAAACTGATTCAGTATTTACTTCTGATTTTTTCAAGTACATTACATTGAACTTAAGCTTTTTAGACAATATTTTTAAATTATGGAATGGTCTGGTACCATGTATCAGCAAATTTACTGAATATTTTATTTACTTAACATTTGTTAACTGGGAATGTCTGACTTGGAACAAGTCCAATTTTCAGTGGAGGCCCGTGGACAAATGCTCCAGATGCATGTCTTTGTAATGTGGGAGGAAACCAGAGCACCCAGAGGAAACCCACAGGGGCACAGGGAGGACATGCAGACTCCACAAAGAAGGTACCCCAGCTGAGAATCGAACCAGAGAACCTCTTGCTGTGAGGTGAGAACGGTACCACTGCCCAACTGCTCCGTCCTTTTGAATAATTTATCCAGCTTTCTAGAATTTATCTACAGCTATGACAAAAAAAATCAACTATTTAGACACTTTAATTTCACACATAGACCATGGTGGTGCAGTGGTTAGCATTGTCGCCTCACAGCAAGAGGTTCTCCCGTTCGATTCTCAGCTGGAGTGCCTTCTGTGTGAAGTCTGCATGTCCTCCCCATGGTCAAGTGACATTAAAGACATGCAGGTAGGTGCGTGCGTGAATGGGCATGTCTTCTTTGAAGGTTGGGCGTCGGGCTGGCAACTCAGCACCTTAAAAATCCACTGCCAATCATTAGTGGACGGGAGTTCTGCTGTGGTGACCCTTAACAGGGAAAAGCCGAAAGAATTTCACACATAGACCATGGCTTAAAATCTATTATTTATAGGAAGCTAACATTCAGCAATTTGTATTTGGAATATACCAGCTGTCACCTGTTTAAGCAAAAAAAAAGTGTACTGAAAGGGCAACGCATTTGGTTAGCAGAATGATGTTCCATTTAGAGGACATATCAAGTGAACTGGACATAGTGGCTAACATGTTTTTGGCTAGGGAATGTCCATTGAGAATAGTAAATGATGTCAAGAGATTTGTAAAAGCTGAATGGGGTAAAAAGTACAAACCCCTATTAGAGGTAGGAATGGATTATTTTAATGGGGGTGGGAGAAGAACAACTATGAAAGAGCTCTTGTAATACAGCACTCACCACAAGTAGATATTAAAAACATTATAAGAAAAAATTGGAAGATCTTAAAAACTAACCCAGTATTTTTCAGTTATTAGGTCCAGAACATAAGTTTATTTACAAAACTGATAGAGACCTAAAATAATGTTTTGAAGGGAGTTCTGCATATATACCGTGGACCATTAGGAAAAAAAGGACCTCTAAATATGGGGCATGTCCTCAGTGTAGCTACATTTTTTAGGAAAAATCTTTAGTCTTAGACAATTATTTCCATTTGAAAGTTGTGCTTGACAGGGGTAACTGTGCAACAAAGTTTGTTGTCTATTCAGCTAAGTGTTCAGGGTGTTCCACTTTTTATGCAAGGAAAACAGAACAGAACCTAAGAAAGAGAATATATGAACATCCATACAACACAAGCAGATGTAACGACAGCAGTGCATTATATAAGAATAAAAACGTTGCCCTTCACACAAAAGATTTCTTTTTGCAATATTAGAAGTGGTTGAAATTAACCTGAAGGGAGGTGATAGTAAATTATTATTGGAAGTTAGGGAGGCAAAATGGAAAACAGAGTTAAATGCAAGCCATTTTCCTGGACTAAGTGAAACTATATCTATTTATCCATTGCAGGCAATGAGTGCAAATAGATTTTAACATTTTAGCTGGGGGACTTGAATATTTGGTGAAACCCCAGGAATGACTTTTATTTATTTTATTTATTTTTTATTTTTTTAGTCTTGTAAAAATTTTTAGCATTCTATTTAATACAATTTTTAATCATATGGATGATTATTCATTATGTATGACTTACAGAAATAGACATTCCCCGGGATTCATGAAGCTCGGTGCAAGGCTGGCGTTCAAGATGGTGCAGTAGTGCCAAATGCATAGCAATGAAGGTGTGCTGCCGATACAGCCACATGCACAGGAAAGGAGCGCGAGTGTATAGGGCGTGTCGAAGTGCCGCACGGGGGTGTGGAAATGGCAGCTGTCGATGTGCAACCTAAAATGCTTGCATATAACAAGTTGCAAGATAGTAACCATGTCAGTGTCCCTGGATACTGAAAAGTATGCAAAGCATGCAAGAAAGTACCTGTGAACACAAAGTGACGAAGCCAACACAAATGCACGTTAGGGAATAACGGGTCCCTATCCCATGAACAAATGACATGGAAGACCGTGTGGCCATAGTCCAATGCAGTGTAGATAGCCATACCAAGTGGAAGTGAAATGCATCATATGTTAGCGATCTGCCAGTAGGTACGTCCAGCCCAATGGTGAGGGTCACCAGCTGACCCATAATGTGAGGGAGGGTACACAGCTGGGCAGATGTGTCCATAACAAAATACATGAGAAATGTAGATATCTAGCGACCGTATGTCTGAATTATATCCCACAAGGCATGTAATAGTCACATACAAAAGGTATGTCCGTATTTCACATACCAAATGTGATAGGAAATAGAATAAGCATGCAAACGAAACAGAAGGAGCATACAAACAGCCACAACAATAAGGACACATGCAGGCTGAAAGGAACAGTATTATCCGTACCATCGACTAGGATTACCACCTGTCCCACTTTGCGAGCGACAGTCCCTCTTTGGGCAGTTGTGTCCTGACAAAAACCTGTAACAATGGCAAATGTCCTGAGATTATAGGACAAAATTATTCCCTATACATTATGTAATAGTTGCATTAAACAGGTTTTCTGTATCTAAATTACATAAATGTTATAAGAAACAGAATAAGCAACTGAACTGCTACAAGAATAAGCTTTTATATAGGCAAGAAGTCTAAGTTCTATCCTGCATACTGACCGTGGGTATGTGTTGGCCTGTAAAATGTGATGTGTGTACCAAAAATGTCCCACTTTGGCCAATTGAAAAGGTGGCAACCCTACCGTCGACTGTGGGGAGGTGTTGTCCACTACAGTCAGATATGTGTATGGAATATATCCAATCCTGGACATAGGAAAAGGTGGCATCCTACCAATGAGTACAACAGGCTGCCAAAATCCGGAAGTCAGCGGTACAAGCTGAACTTGTCAGGATGTGTCACAGTCGAACGGGTAGTACTAGGGTATACCAAACATGTAATGAAAGTGAATTATGGGCGTGTACCTATGTGCGTGAGGTATAGCATGTGGAAAGCAAACATGGTAGGGTAGTCCACACAACCATACAGGTACCAGACACATGTAGGGTATTCAATGTGTTACTCTGGCCGTGTCATGGGCCAACAACCAAAGCAGTGATGTATGGGGTGTGAAGAATCTGTGTGTGTGTGGGGTGGATGGGTAATGGTACAATCCTCCAAGGCGATACTGTGTCATATGCAGAATAGGTGAACCGGAGGTGTATGAGGGAGCAGCAGGTGAAGCTGAAAGAAACACAAACACATGTATAAACAGCTGAAATACAAGCAGACAGGCCATACTGTAGAACACAATCCCACAAACAGATGAATATTGAAATGTGCAATACAAATGTATAGATATGTCACTGGCACATACCCACAGATTGGTCCTGATGGAACTGGCCATAACAAATGCAACACACCTGGATGGAACTGGCCATAACAAATGCAACACACCTGGATGCATAATGGACTACCCAGCATCCCCTCCACATCACACAACCCGCTCCCGTACCTGAACGTCCACCAAATCCAGCCGTACGTGGTCTACTGGTTTGGTGCAGCCACAGCTACATATAGTGACCACTACGCATATGTAGTAGGTAGTGTCACCCTAGGTGGTTGCAGGATTGCACACAACCTCAGCACATTGTCATAACTCCAAAACGATGTTCGGTATTCCTCTTGTTGTGGATCGGTACAATTTTTGGATATCCCTCATGGGATACGTAACCTGTGTAAACATTAGAACGGAAGACACGAAGTCCAGTCCTGTAGATATCTGGACAGACGTTTGAATGTGCATTAGAGGTGCACAACACTGTTCAGCCCTAAGTGGTCATGCATAACCTACTACTCAGGATAAAACACTTGCCTGTGACGCATGTGTCCCGATAGGAATAAGCGGAAATATGTTGCACACATTCGCATAATGACAAATGGTATAAGGGTGATGAAGGCACTGACGTAAACAGGATACCCCTGATCTACTGTGTGAGGGACACTTAATGTGTGTGTAGGTGTGACCGACCATACCTGTCAACCTCTGAGAGCAAGATATCTGGACAAAGCCGTGAATAAAAGTATACCTGTCAACCTCTGAGAGCAAGATATCTGGACAAAGCCATGAATAAAAGTGGGACAAAGGCCCAAAAGTATGGACAAGTTGTAAAGATTGCTCTTAGAAAGTTGATAGAATAACAGTTTGTACATTGGCATTCATTTCCTGAAGAGTATGAAGTCTGAAACTCAGCTGTCTGTCATTACGTTCTGACTTCAGTCTTTAATTACTAGCTACTGATTTGCCAGAAAACAACAGTGTATTACAGAGGTCCGTACATATTTACAGTAACAAACCTTCACATTTGTTTACTGTACTACTGCATACCTGTAGTTAATTCATGTCCGAAATAATAATCCTCGTATAAATGCATACAGGAAATAGTCAAATGTGAATGGGAACACCCCTCACCGTGGATTATGTATTGTAACCACCCCCACCCATATTATGTATTGCCAACATAAAAACCTGCTGACAGGTGCCGAAAGACCTGTGTCTGTAAACACAGGTAAACCTCTATAAAATGGGCAAATTCTGTCCATGTGCTTCGTCTGACATTTGAACTTGGTCAGGGCAGTTCCGTTCACCAGGCGGACAAGCCTAAACCCAGATCACCACATGAACACCCTGACAATCAAAGACTTGTATGTGCCAGGACTATAAGCCTTGGAGTTCTGCATATCCTTGGAGTGATTAAATATGCAGCTTGGGTCCAGAGCAGTAGGGAATAGGGAATGTGTAATATGTAGTACCGCGTTTTTCCCAGCAGGAGAATGGATGCCTGTGTTGTTAGTGAAGCGGTGAGGCACATGTTAATGTAGCTATGTACTATGGGTATGCATATAAATGAGTCAGAACACCAATAGTATAGTGGTTACAGCATCCGGCCAATGTGAATGCAGTCCCGGGTCAACTACGATTACAGCACATATGAGTTAATGAATGCGTGTGTGCCGTAAAGACATTTAAATATGTAAAGGTGAATGTGTGTTTCGCATATGTCCGTTAACCAGATTACAGATATTGTACTGGTACCGTCACAATTAAGAAAGCCCACATAAGCAGAAAGACTTAGTAAACATATGTAACCAACAATAAGGATATGCAAGTGCGCCTGCGCGTGTGTAATCCGCTCACAGCATAGCAAATGAATGCTGTTTTCTACACGTTTATTAATATATCTATATATAGATGTATATATTTGTGTATAGATATATATCCACAGACTTAAACTAAATAAATATATGAAATAAAGAATGTACAGACATATATATATATATATATATATATATATATATATATATATATATATATATATATATATATATATATATATATATACACACACACAATTACATTAATTGATATATACATAACAAACATATAAACATTTGTCCTTGTAGATATAACACATGTACATAAATAGGTTACGTCATAGCTATTATGGATAGACATACAGACATGGAAGAAAGGTAAATACACTGCTGCTTTCCAAACCATTGCCCGGAAAGTACCAGTGTGCCAAATCTGCAAGTTCTACTCTTTAAACATGGATATAGGTGTCCTTTGCAAGACTCCAAAAATTGGCCCAGTACAGGCACCGTCCTATAATGATTGAAGCAAAGGAAATCACATCTGCAGCTACAATATAGCTGTACATGCAACAGTAGCTTGTGCAAGGGTAATAACACATGGGTTGACAGAATGTATGACATATGTCCCGATACGCGGAGAGTGGATAGTTCTTAGAAGTGTCTTCATACTTTATTATCGCTCACATTAAATATGTCTTATGACTACTGTGGAGGGGTGTCAGGTATGGGAATCATGGGTATGCAATAATGGGCCTAGGTTCACAGGTGTTGGTTGGCACAGATTTATTAGGTCCACCCCATGGGAGTGATTAATATTCCTATGTGGGTATAGCACAAGCCTATACCTTCCAAAAATGAAGAACCCATCTACTGGATATTGTGTAAACCATTGGGGGAGACGTAGGGACTTATATCAGTGTCATGTAAGTGATTATCATGGACGTACATGCGTACGAATAAGATGGTAACCATACCTCTCAACCTTTCAGAATAAGACATCTGGACAAAGGCATATTTAAATAAGTACAAATAGGGACTATTTTAAATATTCCTCTGACAAAGTTAGAATGTTGATAGAATAATGGATAATTCATTAGTATGAATGTTTTGAGGGTTATTAGTTATAAACTACTAATGTCTGTCATTATTATCTAACCTCACAGTCCTTAATGACCTGCCACTAATTTACCAGAAAGGCACAATATTATGAAAAAAGGAACAACATTATAAGTCTAAGTTCGGGACATTTACCCAAATGTGTACAGTTGAGAGGTATGAAGGTAACCCTGTCCTAAATAAATGTACAGAACTAGTGATATCAGGTGGACAGGTGTGAAGAAAGACATGATGACAAATGACAAAACATGTATAAGTCAAAAGCATGTACCTCGATAAATGTGAATGAATACTTATGCCCTGTGATAGTCAATGTGGAAGGTTAATAGAAACAAAATAAATGTGTCCCTCAGGGTGTTATGCAGTGTCCCTGATACAGTGTTCAGTCTCCCACACTCACATGTGAGTTCTGCCACTGACGGAAAGCGCAAATACCGGCGAACACATAAGGTAGATGATAGCATAATATGTTTTGATTAGCACCTGTTGGCTTTTGTGAGGAACACAACACTCTTGGCAGGTGTGTCCTGCAAACATAATGTAATGGCATCTGGCCTGTGATTTCTTCTTGTGTGTAGTGGTGTAATAAAATGATATATCTTGTATCAGAAACAGATACATGTTATAGGAAACAGTATTATCGACTATACTACTACAACTAAAATCTGAAGGTATGAAAAGCACTGAAGTAGTCAGTTTAGTATTGACCACAGGTATGTGTTGACATGTCAAATGTCACAGCTGTATATATAGTACCTATAGGGCTGTCACCGTTACAAATGAAAGTGGGAGCTGCTTTGTAGGAATGTCAGACGTAGCAGGTCAAAACATACATACAGACATGCATACTCCACAAATAGACATATTAGCACACAGCAAAGCTTAGGCCAGGAGTCATGGAGCCTTGGCCGGCGTGAACGAGTAGAGGAAGAGTAGAGTAAGACAAGATGTCTGCCGAGCTATTCAGCAATATCCTGTAGGGGCGTGTAAGACAGCCCCTAAAACGAAAGTTGCAAGGACAATGTTAGGATATGCAAATTACCCCATTTGAAGGTGAAAGCTATGCAAATGATGTAAATCTGCGATACATGAAACAGTAAGCTGTCCGTGCAAGAGTAGAGTTATGTGCAGAAGTGTACTCGGATGTTAACCGAGTTACGTTCTGCAAGTAGCTAAATGGAGCAATGTCAGCTGCAAATAAAGGATGAATTCAGTTGAAGAAGCATACCAATGGCCAAATATAAGGCCAGTGGCATATTTTCCACTGGAAATTAATAAAGCTCTATTTGTCCTCCCCCAATCTCTGGTGTGTAAGCGTAGCGCAGCGGCGCAAAAACGCGCTGCACTTTTAAAACAAGAAAAATATTTACAATACACATAGAAAATGTAATTTTACTTAACAGTTAGTTCGCCATGCAGGTGAATGGCAAGCTGAAGACAAGATGGCTACTGAGTACTGGTTGCTATGTGTGGAAGCACTCTGTCAGAGATGTAACCAAGCATTAGTAGGCAATCCGATGCAATTGAGGCTGAGGATAGTGAATCACAATTTGTCATGCCATATGGGCCAAGCCACTACAGTGGAAGAGTAGGTTAAGGGGGCTATCAGAGTAGAATATAGGTGACATCATGAGTGTGTATGTATAAAACACTGTAATCCTATCGGAGCAATGTGTCACATGTTTGCTGTCAGTTACTCATCAGTGGAAGAGGCGTGTTATGATTTATCCTAGGTACAGTCAGGAAACTGACGGTGTACACCATGGATATCATTGAAGTTTCTTGCAAACCTGCTGACAGTGTGTTCACGCCCGTGCATGCCTGTAAGCCCGAGTAAGCATGTGTGTGCGCGTGTCAGCCCATGTGCGCGCGTTGAAGAACGAGTAAGCTAGTGTAAGAATGTTGAAGCCCGTGTAATGTCATGTAAGCCAGTGTACGCGTTTGTAAGCATGTATAAATCTGTACTACACACATCACACACATACTGCACACTCTGAAACACATGCTGCCAATACTATACACGTCAGTCAAATGGAACATGGATGGATAATAAATCTTCAGAATCAACAGTGCTGTAAACTATACTACATTGATGGTCATAGCTGCAATGCATCATGCCTGCTTACATACACCTAGAAGGATATCACACTTTGTGTTAACAGCATTTTAACATTAATACAGTGCTATAAAGCACCCTGTGCATCAGCACCATGTTAGTCTGTTCCTGCATCAATGTTACACATTACAGGTGGTGGCACAGGTGTCATCATATGCACAGGGTATGGTGTTTCTTTTCCAGAGCCTGTCATTGAGCCATCCAATCAACATGTAAGTATGTGTGTGTGTGAGGGACAACAGTGTTTGCATGGCCCAATGTTGATGCAATGTGTGTGTGTATGTGTTAGCTCTAGCTGTTTGTTTCATGTGTGTGTGTCTGCATGTACACAGTTTCAGCATGTGTCAGCCATATACAGGAAGTTGTGGGACAGTCACAGACCATACCTGCCAGGCTGTACAGATCGCCATTACTGGCCATGGACACCCCTCCATGCATTCAACAATATTCCAGTCCTGCACCTGTCAATGTATACACATACATTCTTGGGATCTGTATCACAACCTGTGGATAAACGGGAGTCTGTAATGTTAACCTGATTTGCATAGTAGTGTCAGTTAATACATAGTTATATGAGCCATACTCATCCACCAAAGTAATAACCACTGCTGACTGTTGCTGAGATGTGCACATGACCGTTTAAAGGTGCTGTACTATCATTGTTGTCAATGTTCCTTGTAATACCCAGAAACAAAATAACTGGTCACTACACAACTATAACCCAGGATCACTACAGCACACAGTATGTGCACCATCACAGAGCCATAGCAGATTTAGATACATCAAAGGTGTTCACGTACAGATAATGCAGCACATTCAATAGTGCTAATATCCACATACATATCAATATCTATCTACATTACATATATATAAATAGGTGCACACACACACACACACACACACACACACACACACACACACACACACACACACACACATTTGGCAGGGTTGGGATCAGAACACAGCCCTATCTACCTTATCACACTACAGCGTTACGCATGTACAGAATGCTCTACCGTGATTACTAGATCACAGCATTCACACAGGCAACCCCAAAGTTTTTGCCTGTTTAAACCCTAAAATACCCTTTTTTTTAAAAAAAAACTTTTTTTTTTTGGGGGGGGAGGGGGGGGGGGGGGGGGGGGGGGGCCCCCCCCCCCCCCCCCCCCCCCCCCCCCCCCCCAACCCCCCCCCAAAAAAAAAAACCCATTTGGCCTTACATACCCCTTTTTTTTTAAAGAAAAAAGGGGGGGAAAAAAATATAAAAAACCACTTTTTTTGGGGTTTTAAAACAAAACCTTTTTTTTTTTTTTTTTTTTTTTTTTTTTTTTTTTTTTTTTTTTTTTTTTTTTTTTTTTTTTTTTTTTTTTTTTTTTTTTTTTTTTTTTTTTTTTTAAAAAAAAAAAAAAAAAAAAAAAAAAAAAAAAAAAAAAAAAAAAAAAAAAAAAAAAAAAAAAAAAAAAAAAAAAAAAAAAAAAAAAAAAAAAAAAAAAAAAAAAAAAAAAAAAAAAAAAAAAAAAAAAAAAAAAAAAAAAAAAAAAAATCGTGCCCAAAAAAAACCACCCCACACACCGGGAGGGGGTTGAACAAACAAATCCTTCACATACACATTGCTTTCAAAAACCCCCCTTTTTTACAACCCCCAGAGGTATTGGGGGGACACATAAAAGGCAAAATGGAGGGGTGTTGTGGTGGAGTCAAAAACTTCGGGGGCCAAAAACACACACCAAAAAAGGAGGGTGGGAGTAACAACCCAATCCCTTTTCCACTTACAGAATCCCATTTCCAGAACCCTCCAAAACAACAAATTTCCCAGGGCCCCCCTTCAGGGGGGAAACATCATTTTTTCAAAACGATAAAAAATGTATTTTGGGAGGCATTAAAAACAAGTTAAGGAGCAACCACCACCAAAGAAAACACTTGGGGGCTGGGAGTTGAACTACATAATCCTTTAATACAGCAACAAAAACGCTACCAATTATAACCAGCACTCCCAGAGGCATCCGGGTTACATCACCCCAAAGGCACCGGATAGGGAAATGGGGTTACATCTAAAACATTACTTCCCCCCAATAAAAAACCCAAACACACACACACACCCCCCCCCCCCCCCCTTTGGGGGTGGGATCAACAACCCTAACTACCTTATCACACTACAGCATTCCCATTTACAGAACCCTAGGATTACTAAACACAGCATCCCAAGGCATACTTCTGGGGGGGGTGCATCACCAAAGGCAAAGCCCCGTGGGGAATGTAGGTGGGGGTTAAAAAGCATTACTGTGTCCCCAGGACTAAACACACACAAAACACACCCCCCTTGGGGGGGGGGATTAACAAACCTAAACCTTATCACACTACAGCATTGCATTTACAGAACCCCCGAGATTACTGAAACACCCTCCCAGAGGCATACTTCTAGGTGGGTGACATCATAAAGGAAAAGACGATAGGGAATGTATGGGTGAAAAAAGCATTACTTTTCCCCGGGGTTGGAAAACAACCAACAAAACACACACACAACAACACACAAAACGGGGGGGCAAAACATACACCCTAAAATCACATTGCATTAAAACCCTTTTAAAAGAACGGGCCTGGTTACTGAAAAGTTTTGGGGAGATCCCGGGTTTTTTCCCCAACAAAACCGGGGGGGGTTTGGGGTAACTAACTCCTTCCCCAGCATTGAAACAAACCACGGCAAACACTTGGGGCTGGGGTGTCCCAAAACAAGGCATAATTTAAAACAGTTGAAAGCATCCCGCAAAGGGGTTCAAAAAAAGGCTTTTGGGGGAATTATTGGGCCAACTTTCGGACGGCACCCCACACACCGGGGAAAATTGAAAGGGGCTTTGCATCCCCCATCTAACAAAAGGGCACAGTAGGATTCTGCCCCCACATCCCTTTAAGGGGGCCACTAAAAAAAGGGTTTGGGAGTAACATCAAAAGCCCATCCCCGTTCCAGGGGCAGTAAAAAACCACAACCGCATCTACAATTCCCCTCAAACATTTTGGGACCGGATTCTAAAAAAACACCATGTACTTCCAAAAAGGGGCTAATGGGTGTAACAACGGCAGACTACACGGGAACCCGGGGGGGCCATATTTTATCAATCATGAATACCATTACTAACCACCCAAATTTTTCGGGGGGGGGCCACCACAACGGCAATGATGGTCCTTCTTTCCACAGGGAAACCAGGGATGATAAAAGGGCTCCCAAAACACACAAAATTTCAACATATTTTTGCCCTCCAGAAAAAAGTGGCACACTTGGGAGGGTTTTGGAAGGTGGGTCCATGGCTGTTGAATGCCAACAGTACATGAGGTAGCAATGTTGACCGAGGACACATTCCCTCTGTACTAGTTACCCATGACACCCATCATATCATACAACAGTCCATGTGTTATGTATGTCAACACACATGTCCACCAATTGCAATACATACAAACATGGCTACATGACAGGCATGTAGGACCAACACACATGTACAAACTTTAGTGTGCATGCAGCTGCCATGCATGTGCAGTAGCTAATGTAAGTAACTCATCTGTGCCTAGCTACAACATGCAGTTGCAATGCAGCCCCATCATTGACACCTGTATATGGTGACATACTGACAGTACGGTAGGATGTAAATCAGGTATGGATGGATGTGTGTACGTAAGGTGGTGATCCACCTGTGTAGATGGATGTTCGCCGGGTATGGCTCACAGGTGTGTCACACGCCATCATACCATTACATGTGCAAACAGTACGCCATGTCACTGTTGCCTGATGGTGAAGACATAAAACCTACACAGCGGTCAGGTGTTACCGACTGTACGTCACTCGACACTTCTAACACTTACATCCTCCCATGTGCATATAGCAGCACAATTGCTGGACATAGCATTGGTACACATAATGCGGCCAATACTGCTGCATGTCTGTCAGACGTATCATCATATACCAGGTGTATCATTCACAGTACTGCCATGTGTGTTTGCATGTGTGACCATATATGCCACATATGGTGGGGAATACATCCCAATTGTGATACACCCCTGTACACTGTTGTAGACATCTGTACATACTACAGTGTGGAAAGCATGACATAGGCAGGTGTGATGTGTGTATCACACACATCAGCTATCCGTATATGTATGACAGTTGTGGTCTCCACAGTGTGTGTGTGTGTGTGTGTGTGTGTGTGTGTGTGTGTGTGTGTGTGTGTGTGTGTGTGTGTATGTATGGCTGTCTGGTGCATGCAGTGAGGGTGTATGCTACCATACAGAACACACAGGATCCCAACCCCTCATGGTGATGCAGTCTACTACCCTGTTGATGCCATCGGTCTCAGCCGTACTGGCTACCTGTACATGTCTCTTCTCTGTGTCGCGTCGTGTGGGTGCACAGTACTGTGAGGGTGATGACCACATAGGCAAGTGTCCTCACCTCAACACTATGGGGTGTGTGTTATAGTGTTGTCGACCCAGTGTGTGTGGGCATGTCCCTGTACTGTGACAGGGTATTACTGCTACACAGTGAGGCCTCATGCTATCAAGTGGCCTCTAACGTTATCATTGTCCAGACCGCTGTGTACAACCCCTGCACCATGTCAACATACCTGTGATGTGACCTGGTATGGATGTCACGTCTCTAGCCACTGTAGCCTATTAAACTGCACACAGGCTGCTGGATCAGTATATGTGTGGACATCTGTGGTATGTTAGACTTTCCAGCTGTCCAGTTGAGGCTATGTATAGCATGCTGAGATTGCCATACATGCCTGTGAGTACTCCACAGTTACACATGGGAGACTGCAAACACTGCTACCTGTAGGCACATGCAAGTAGACCTTAAGGAGGGAACCAGGACATCAGTCCCAACATGATGTTACTGTTGTTACCGAGACACATACTGTGAACATATAACAATGCATGCTACACCTGTACTACATGGTTTGTCTGGTGCATGTCAACAGTACACAACTAATGTAATATACACGTCTCTCACCCTTCTTACATAACTAATGTAATATACACTTCCCTCACTAGTCGTACACACCTAATGTAATATACACATCTCACTATTCTGTTCACCCTGTGCATCAGACCATTTGAGCATGTCCCTGCACCGATGGTGTGGATGACAGGGATGCGGCATAAGCTTCATCATATGCACAGGGTGATAATGTGTGCCAGGGGCATAGGCTGCACCAATGGGTGACATCGTGTGTGTGGGTAAAGGCCGGTGATATGATTGGACATGTCTGTTCAGTATGCATGTGGGTGTTGTAGTGCCCTACAGATGTGTTTGCTGTGTGCGTGTATGTGTGCACACAGTTCTGCCTTTTGTGAGGCCTACACAGGGGTATTATTGACAGCTCCAGATTGTACAGACCAGGTTGTACAGCTCACTGTGTCCGGCCACGGCCACGTGACCTGTGCCTGCCAGAGGTTGCACGGGCACTACCAGGCGGAGGTACAGATTGGCTACTGTCCGATGACACATGTCTTCTGGAACCGTGTCCCCACTGGGAACATCCAGGGCCATGTTCCTGTGGCCTGCTGTGTCCTGGTGTGGACAGCGCAGCACCAGCTGCACTGCTACTGCTACCGGCACTATACGAGCGGGCATGTGAGGTGGCATACTCACGTCGACCTGCATTAGGTGGTGTAGCTGGCCTACGTCCACATGGCCTACGCCTCACTCCTACCAGATGTTCCAGCACAGACAGCTCACGCTCGCGGATTGCCATGCCACAGTCAAGGATTCCGACCATGTCACCCAATCGCCTGTGCAGAACATCAGCAATCTGCTGTTGAGCATTTGCCAATGCCTGGATGTTGTAATTTAGGGTACGGATAGCAGCCCTCTGCAGCCTCTGCCCTTCTCTGTTCTGCCGTTCAGCACGTGCCTGTGCCACCATTACAGTCTGGAACATGCGTCTGGTGATACCAGCTGCTGTGCTCTGTCCTGCAGGTGCATGTCTGCCAGAGGTCCTCCCACGAGCAGCACCGGCCACATGCCTGTGTGGCACATCTGCAGTCATTACACTGACACCATGGTGTGGAGACACACCTTCTGTAGCCACCACACATTCCTGTTCCACGCTAACAGACGCTGACTGTGCTTCCTCTATGGCCACTGGTGATGCGGTATGTGTTAGCAGCAGAACTGTGTGCGGGGAAGAGGGGGACATAGCTGGGATGGCAACCATTGGCACAGATTCAGCCCCTGACAACCCTGCCTGTACCTCATGCATATGTTCATCATTGCTAGTATCTGTGGGGTGCTAACATCAGATGGACCGCAGGAGGGTAACGCACCTACATCACCTGTGAATTCAAAGAAAGACTCTAACTTACAATAGACAGACACAGACACAGACACACACAGACACACACACACACACACACACACACACACACACACACACACACACACACACACACACACACACACACACACACACACACACACACACACACACACACACACACACACACACACCATGCATGTGATTTGACAGATGGCATGCAGCATGCCTGTGATACAGCAGATGGCATGCAGCTCAGGCATTAATAGTGTTAGTAAGCATATGCCCTGGGGTGCGCAATACAGTAAGCAGGTGACATATCAGTAGCCATGCAGTTCACACAATCATGGTAGGATGCATGCATCCCCGTGATACACCATGTGGACCAGAACAGGATAATAGTACACATGGCTGACGTGACCTTGACATGTAATCTGCTGACGTGTGCATTAACATGCATACATGTCTGACACAATGGTGTCCTGACATGTACAGCATCGTAATGGCCATCAAATTGTGGTGTTGTCTGTATGCCCTACAGATAGAATGCATGTTTAGCAAATGTGCATGTGCATGGAAGGGTAGTGTGAGCCATCTACATTGCTCTACAGTGTGAAGTACAGACACTGTGCTATGGCATGGCATCATGAGGCGTCTATATTGCTATACAGTGCATAATATGTACACATTGCATAGCCATAACTGCATGCATACCCATGACATAACTGTGGATTGTGACCCACGATGCTGAGGTGTATACACACCAAACTATGCTGTGTCATGTGACAGGTCACTGTAGGACCTACAGATGACACCCCTGCACAACAACTACAGAGTCTTAGCTGCCTGGCAACCATGTCCACACATAGCGGACTTGTCAATTCACCATGTCCAACATGACATTGCTGTACCACACACACAAGGTGCACAGCTAACGGTGATGTCCTACAGCAGCAAGGGAAATGTACAGTGTCTGTGGCCTGATGTGGTGTCAATGACTGTGGAAGCTGTAGAGGTGACTACTGTCATGCTATGACACAGGCATGATGTTCAACACATCTTATATGGTAGACATCAGTGACACCTCCACTGGCTGTGCACAGGCTTTTAGGATGTCCAGTGTACCACATCAACTGTATAATCAGTCAACTAAGGCTATAATTGGACCATGTGTGGACAATGTGAAACAGGGTGTATACACATCACATCTACTGTGTGGCTATGTATCTCTGGCCTTCCCCCATGGCCATGTGTGCACATGTGTTGGACAAATGTGTGTGATGGCCATCTATCACACATGTCTGTGTTGTCCCATATGACATATACCCATAGATGTCAGATATGTCACCATCCACAGGGCTATGCAGACAACAGGTTGTATGTGGGGTATGGGCTATGGGATAGTGTGACATTATTGCAGCCAATACACTACGTGTCTGGGACATGTCAGATGGCACATCACAATGTGTGCACCCATTGCAGGGGCATATAACACAATGGTGACTCCTGTGGGCTGCCCATATCACAGCTCACTGTGTGGTACTGTTTGCGTACCACACGTGTTGTTCCAATGTATAGTACATATGCCTCCATTGTAGAATACCTCCACCATTGTATGCACAGCTGACCACACATGTAGCGATGACAATTACTCTGGTTTCATGTCAGTGTATCATTTCGTTTGTATATATTGCACATGGGTGGCCTGTGTGAATGATGGGTGATGCGACCTGTATATCATGAATGGAACAGACATCAAGTGTACAAGTGTTAACTGGCCACATGGCGAATAGATCTATGCTTTTACATGCCTGATACTGATGACAGTCTCACCTGCAATGGACTCATGTCTGTGCGGCACGCCAGAGGTACCTGTATAGGGGTGACACAGCAGTATGAACATTATCCATGACTGTATGACAGCCACAGGGTGCACTGTGCATGTTAACACATTCGCCTGTACAATAGCATATAGTATGCACATGTATGCATACACAGGGTAGCATACTGTAATATGCAGCATGTGTGTCCACATACCATGCATATGTTGTTACATTACATAATGTACAGTGACACATACACGTAAATGGGATATAGTAGCCATATGTGCAGTACTGGCTTACCAGGAAACTCCAGGCTCATTGGTTGGGAGACACCCACCTCCACGATGGCAGCTAGTGTTTGTGGATGCTGTTCTGAGGGTGTCCCGAGACTGGCCATTAACTCCTCAGTGTGTGTAAGTGGGGGCTGGGTTGGTGGCCCACCACCTGTTCCACCTTGTTCCCTGTTGATTGCAGTGGCACGCTGTTTTGCATGTCGTATCAGGTCCGTGCAGTGTCTGCGCACCTGCTGGTAGTTGCGGTTATGGCCACCCACATCGTTCACCCTCCTGTGAAGATCCTGCCACAGGTTGTCCCGCTGCTGGGCATGCTGTGGCACATGGCTGAACAACACCTTGTAGTTCTCATGGAGGTACGGGATGAGGACATC
Source organism: Protopterus annectens (assembly GCF_019279795.1). Taxonomy (NCBI): domain Eukaryota; kingdom Metazoa; phylum Chordata; order Ceratodontiformes; family Protopteridae; genus Protopterus; species Protopterus annectens. The sequence continues at coordinate 43,815,132 of NC_056741.1, forward strand.
ATCCTCCTGGCGGCTGTACGCTGGAAGGCGTGTACAAGGCATTATCTGTAAGACATAATGATGGTGACAGGTCACAGTTTCAGAGATGTACAGAGATACTGCTGCACATACATTTCTATGACATCTAGTACATCTGCACAGTTATCTTTGCAAATCATCATGACACTGACACGACTGACATGTTTGTGCCACACACATGTAACACCTGTTATGCATTGGATATCATCACCATATATGTGTGTCACCTCATTACAGTGTTCATACTCCATGTGAATGCTGTCTTGATGTGGGCATGTCTGTTTGCCTGCACTGGTGTTCTTACCTATCTGCACATGCCTGGATGTGTCCACGGTAATGTTGTTGACCTTGATACTGTGTATATGTCACATATCAACGCAGACACAGCCTTAATGGACTTGAGCAGTGACAATGCACACATATGCATGGAAACCTGTACATGCATGTGTTTTGCCATATACATCTACACAGCACTGTACAGCTGTTCAACATCCTGCCACAGATCACCTGTGTTGCACATGTGATAGACATGGGACAATGGCTAGTTGGACATCATTCGCAGGGATGGTTATCAACCATAGCATGTATGGGCAAGGTTTCCTAGCTGTAACCAATAGCCATTATGCCACTGCGAGGTGCATCAGTGCCACATTACTGATCCAGACAGTTGATACTATATCTACCATGTGGCCATCACACCATGTATGACTGGGATGACATGTGCAGCTTTGATGGACAGGGTTGCATGGTATGGAAGGAGTATGTCACATGTATGGCACAGGGATCTGTCCAGCATGTGGCGATCCTAGTATTAGGACGGTGGCTGTTCATGACATATGTCTTTCAGATCAGGATATGGGCATGTAGCATGTCCATCATCATGGTGCAGCAAATGCCTTTATGCAAGGTAGACAGCATGCTGCATAGTGGAGGTGAGGATTGTGAAGGCTGGTATCACCCATCCATGCATGGCCATTACCCCTTAAAGGTGATATGTGATCCAATATTGGTCGCCCCAGTGCTGTGTATGCCTGTCCAATGATCTCCGTGCTTATGGATGGCACCCTGTCATGACATGGGTACCTCGTATGACTACCTAAGGGGCCTGGAGATGTCACCAAGTCAGGGAGGTGTACTGCACAGTGCCATCCCTTACACAGTGTCCATAATGTTGACCACAGCCTAGGTGGTAGTTAATGGGTACAGGGATGTTCACTTAGAGGCGACAATGCTGATATCATCCATCAGAATGTGCACATATGTCACAAACCTCACCCACACAGCCCATTCTGTATGTTGTTCACAACACTGACACAGCTATTGCTCACAGGTCATGGCCATTCACATCCTTACATACACAGATGCCTAACATTTGTCTGTGTGGTATGGGCTACAATGAGGGTGGAGTACAACACATTAACCCTGTTTTACTGTAGCTGGCACTGGTGTGATATGCACATGTCACTCTGGCACCTTTTGTAGTTGTGAGTCTGTCAACAGGCCACTGGTAGAACACTCCTGTGACATACAAAGGTATTTGTAATCAAACATCTGTACTGTCTTGTACATCTGTACTGCTAACATCTACATTGATAATGGTTCATGGACATGAAGACCATACTCAGCAGGGTTATAGTGCAGTGCCACCCATTATGACTGTTGTCACCACTTGTGGGTTTATATTATCCAACACCCTATATGTATTGTATGTTCATGCTAAGCACTTGTTCAGAACTTGTGAGCATGTCATAAGCTACTGATTAATATAGCACCCATTCCACACCATTTCCCACAGGTACACTGGCTGTCCTCAAATTTCCAGCTTGCTTATGGTACAACAGCTGTTGTACACACGTAACTCACATATCCTGTGAGACATGGTTGTATATACAGGCATGTCCAACTGTCACGTACCAGTGCTATTGCCTGTCTATATGATGGATATGTCGTACATGTGGCAATAGAGCAATTGTCTCATGTACACATTCAATGCTCACCTCCCAACATATGACACTATAGCCTGTCGGGGATGGACTTATGCAGCCCTGCTGGGGGTAATGCTGTCACCAACCCTGACTGCACCTGACAGTCATGTGGGGATCTGTAACATTCGCAACACACCCCACCCATCACAGAGTCTCACATGATCTCCACCACAGGCCACACATACCAGGACAACTTGTGCAGTACCTCTCCATACTCTGTGTAGGCACCAGAGGCAGCCCCCATCACAGAACACAACATCACCAACTTATAGCCCACAGACTCATGTGTGCCCATCACATACAGCCAATAGGGTGTTATAACATACACAACACACCAGTCATAGTTGACTCTGTAGGCAGTCACACTGCAGTTCCACACAGCAGGCTACACAAGTCGATAGTCGCTTACACCTTGCTGTCGGGTAACTGGTTCTGCAACATAACCTATGCACCCATGCCACATCTCACCAGGTATGATATGACTGTCATTCCCCATGTTAGTGTGACTGCCCTGAGATGCCACTTCACAGACTACGTGTGCAGGAACATGCAATAGCTCACCAGTCTTGTAGCCCTGAAGGTGTGGGCCAAGCCCTGAGGAGCATTATGCATTCATCCGGACCCGATACCACTGTATAATGACTGACTGTGTCGCTTCAATGCTTGCCTATGCTTCTACTGTCATTCCACAGGCATCTGGTATCTGTCCGCTTTGACTGACCTGGTCAAACACAATGCTTTGGCACAGATGACCTGTACCTGTCAGCCCTGGGAGTACAGATCACATGTAAGGCTCTTGCTGCTTCTATACTGCCTGTCTTGCACAGTTTCCAATAACAGTCACCGGCAGAATGGGAACTGACAAGCAAGACATGGGGTCATGTGACACAATGCTTGCATCTTCCTCTGTGATGCACGCAGGCCAGGCACACCTTATAATGCACCACTTCAATATCTCTGCAGTGACTGGGATCTGCCTCTAGGCTCTGCAGAGCACACCTGCAATGACAGGTTATAGACAGACCATACCTTTCAGGCACATACCTGGACCGGCACATCCACGGCTGAGGTATTCCCATATCCCACTATGTTGTACACACATCCTGGCTAGTTACTTAGCACAATGCATCAGAGGTGCTCCTCGTGCAACTAACTGTGTCCAGAACCGCTATACACATTGTAACAAGCTACAGATTCAACAACATACCCCACGGTTACTGGACCTCATTTGTTGGTGTACTAGACAGTAGGGCTCAGACAGCTACTACTGATGTGTGACCAACACTACCCCACATTTAACTGGGATAGCCACTCATGTATCGACACATCCATGAGTCATAACCTCCACTCGGCTGGATCAACCCATACACACCACCTCCAAGACCAACATTATCCTTGACATGAACACTACCACCATGTGACTGGTGTTCCACACCTGGGGTTATCCCCTCATTGGTGGATTCCAAACATATGCTAATCACCCTTGTTAGCCACATCCCAGCACCACACCCTTCACGGCATACACAGTACATGAGTACTACAACACCTACTACAGATGTCTTATGACAGCGGTAGTTAACGTCATGACACCCGTGGAGATGGACAATGCACATACAAATGCTGAAACATACCCCCGTGCACTTCATTAGCACGTACACGACTGCAGGGATCATGCTATTCCACACAGAGCCATGATGGTACACACCAGATAACAGATGCCACTCTGGTGGTCAAGTTCCATGGACATACGTTACAACAACAGGTGGAGGTTGTTGCACAGTGGTGTACAATCCCATGGGTGGGGTAGCTCACTGGTCAGCCTCGGTAGGGCCACGGGATCCCTCATCACATACTCCAAGACTAGCTACGTAAATATTACTGCGACACATTCCAGGGTGTACCACAAGGCATTATGGTGGTATGTCAGTAGTCAATGGCAATACCCACATCTGCTCTCACATACAACAGTCACTCAGGAACATTACAGAACCAGGTGATGTTGGCTACATGCTGGCGGAGGGATTCAATGCTAACATTACACCCTCTCACTCACTACAGGGCTACAATCCATGCAGGAACATTCTGGTATCCCTGCGTTCACACCTACACAGTACTAACCGGCACTCTATATGTCCTGGGACACTGGCCCCATATCACCTTCCAAAGTCCCAGGCTGTGATGTCCACAAACCTCTGAATGACATGTCTCCCCACTAGGCCACCATATTCAATAATAGCCTTGTATCAGACATTGTGGCCCCTGAATGGCACACAGCAACAGTTATCACACTCCACACAGGTGGCGCCACAATGCACGAGTGGGACTATAGTCCTACACACCTGACTGGACTGTTCTGCATGGCTATGGGGCACATCATCATGGACGTCATTCACAGAGACATTGTTGGGCTCTGGTCCTTTGATGCCACCCGGGTTGGACTTGTTAGGGCCAGAGCATGGCCCCTACACCTGGTGGACTCCTTTCATACAGTTACCAGGGAAGCTGATGATGGTACGGTGGTCCACACATCCTACATTGTCCTCTCATTGCCTTTCAGCACTGTTCTCCATTCTGGTATTGACAACATACAAATCCACCTGCACATCGTACCCTATGTCTCAGGATGTTATGCAACATGGCTCATGGACAGGACACACACAATGAGGGTAGCATACCATAGTACCTACTGCATTTCAGTTACACTTGGCATACCACAGTCCTCAGTCACAGGGCCCCTCATGTTCAGTATATGCTACCCTGAGGTACAGGCTAGCACAGAGGGACTTACCCTGCCTAGCTTTCCAAACCCCTGCATACAAAGTGCCATGACTGATCCACCAGCTGATACTGACTCCATCCATATGGGTGTCACTGTGACAGATACCTGATATGAATATCATGGCCTCAAGCTGCATGACACAAGGTGCATGAACATCACCTTAGCATTACACCATTCACCCACTGACTATCACATAGGTGGTAGTCCCCTACATACATGTCACATTGTACGTGTTCGTAGTACACACGTATGTCGCACCCACTCCTGTGGTTACCATATTGCCACTGTGGCTTGGATATCCTTCTACGTGGCCACATTTATCTGTACTGGGTGTGTAGCTGGTACATAGGCACTCATTGTACCTCTTAACTCCAGACTTCTACACACATTCAAGGGTACACCACCCCGTTTATGGTGTACCTTACACAACAGCTACAGCTTTACATACCGCAACATTAACACGCCATGACGTTTATTGAGCTCCGACAGTTAAAGTATGCAGTTGAACTACGAACACCATGTCTGTACACATTTGCATACTACATACTCAGGGGTGACCTCTGCTGAACAGACAGGGCCCATGTCCACAACAATATTAATGGATATACTCCACATACACGACATAAGCAAAAGCCACTGTGAGCAACAAGCTCATGGATATGTGCACACATGCAACGATGAGTGGGATGTGCCTGAGGGTTAAATTCCCAAACCGGACACTCACCATGCTTTGGAACATGAGTCCTATGTACATCACGCAGGGACACTCAGTAGCACTGTTCATGTGATACCTCACTTGGTGGTTGGGAGACACATGTACGCCAGGGATCACTGCAGTGGCTGTACTGTGCAGAGGTGCAGGTAACACATGGCTCTGCTGTTCACAGGACACTACCCTAGAGAGGTGCCACTGGTGTGAACACTGTAGTTGTGCTTACACATAGACTTGCCAGACTGCATAGTACCCCACTATGCACCTGTGAAGCTATTACATGTCCTTTGTGCATGGTTACTTGGTAGCCCTTCCATTTAGATTAGCTATCATGCTATTACAATGTCCCATGCCTACAAGCCATATGTATCATGTTATTGTACATGCCAATAGACGATACCTTTGGTATGCATGATATGCCTGTTATGCTGTGTAGAATATCTGACATATCTACCTACAATACTATACATTACACATATTTTACATAGTATCCCATAATGCAAAGCATACTTGCACAGCGGGACCACCTTAGACATGTCATTGTCATTATATGCCCATACACATGCCTACTGTGACAGTTTATCAACATATGCTATCCACTGCTATGGCATGTACTTGTTGGACATACCCTACCACTGACGGTGGGTTGTATGGAATTGTTCTGTTTAAAGCCCTCATGTAGCAACCCCTGTGTTGTCTGTGATGTGTACCTTGTGGCCCACTGCTGGATGCACAGTTTCTACAAGCGTTAGTATGCTCAGCAAGACATCACTACATAAATACCTTTTCCCACTTTATGCATTGCGGGCACTTTTAATTAATGCAAACCAGGCTATACATACACTAAATAATTAATACAAAACATGCTATACATACACTTACATACCGAGTGTTCTACATACCTTGTTATCGTTCTGGACTTTCGTCTCTATCTCTCTTACATTGTTTAAACAGGTATATGGTATGAGCATACGGTTTGAATGTCTGCCAAGTCATCCTTATATACGTCGATACCTGTAACATGTGGTTTCCTGCCGCCAGTTGGTGTTCCTGAGTGACTAATTACTTGCACATCAGCTGCGCAGCTACTCCATTCGCCAATTACGTGGCAACAGTGGGGTATAATTGAATTCTCCACTTGGGAGTTGCCCATTTGCCCTACCTTCGGGGAGACGGCCTGTATTGTGTTTTGTTGTGTGTAATTGCAACTGCTATGTGTAGAGACAAGTATACTTTGGATTCATGCCCCCCATGGATTGTGTGTGACAGCTAGAGTATGTGGTTCAACATGTGGGTGTACCTGTCATCCCAACCATCCGATAACAGACTATTGCAAACAAAACCTGTAACATCGCCGTTTGTTCCATTATACAACGGCTACAATTTTGCATGGTGCCTTTAATTGTGTCTCTCACAAGGTATGTTGATGGTTCTGCAGATGTAATTGACTGACTGGATGTTTGTGCTGTAATTACAGTCTGTATTGCTATATTTCTAGTGTGGAGGATGTCAGTGGGTGTACGTAGCATATACAGGTTTGTGGGGCTTGCATTTCTACATATTCCATGTATATGTGTGTGGGCTCCGTCCCTAATTAAAGAGCTATCAGTTAGTAGACTTATGTTACGGGATTTTACATTGGGCCATTATTAATTGGTTTCTATATAGTATGCAGGTGAGGTTGATACTTCCACACCTCCGGAATTGCAGCAATGTGTAAAGGGATATGTCTAAATGACAGCTATCCTGTGTATTTCTGTCCCAGATATTTGCAGTCATTGCAGTTGTGTTGGTAACAGAACCTCTTTGCCATGGGTTGCCACCTTTTCATATGGCCATTGTTGGACACTTGCGGGACACACAGTGGTGTTTGCAGGCCGACACATAGCCATGGTCAGTACACAGGGTAGCACATACTTTTATCCTCAATACATACCTATTGTTGTGGGACATTGACTACTTATCATATTGCATGTAACATTTACGTTTCTTACATACAGGCATAACTATTTAATGCAACTATTACATAATATATGGGACATAATAATGTCCTACAATCTCAGACATTTGCCCTTTGTAATGTTTTATGTCAGGACACACATATGCCCAGGGAGGGGCTGACCCTCCTAATGTGGGACAGGTGGTAACCGTATGCCTACGGCTAGCTATACCCACACCTACCGTAATGATCTACCTCTGAGTTGGCACTAACAGACACACGATGCGGACACACCCACACAAACATTACAGTCACACGGAGATGCACACGGCACCCTCAACACACACATACACAGACTACGGCACTCACAAACACAGTTGAACACAGTACTTACGTGGACCGCGACACTGGCAGCGGTAACTAAATGTCCCTTCATATCGTCATACTATTACTCGCGGTTGTACTTTTCCAGTACTGTGTTCTTTCCATCTTTCAGCCTCGTGGTTACGCGTGTCGGTATGTTACACATTCCATAGTTGGCAGTATCCTATTTATTTGTACCTCCAAGGTGTTATGAATGTCGTTGACCTATCTATATATATTTGTGCAGATATTGTTGAATCCGTATATATCAACATATATCACTTCTATCGCCCTTTCTATCTGTATTATATATATGTATATATATATATATATATATATATATATATATATATATATATATATATATATATATATATGACAGGGAAAGTGACAAGCAAGCTACACCTTTCATTGTGTACTTGTCGGTGTATACTGTTTCCTGGACTCCGCACGTTTGTGTCTGTACCTGTCACATTACACACCTGCCATAGGTTAGGGTTACCAGCTGTCCCACTTTGCGAGGGACAGTCCCTCTTTGGGCAGTTGTGTCCTGCAAAATATTGGTAAACATGGCAAATGTCCTGGGATTTTAGGACATACTTATTTCCTATAGTTTATGTAATAGTTGCATAAAACAGTTATTCTGTATCTGAACCACCTATATGTTATAGAAACAGAATAAGTAAGTAAACATTACAAGAATAAGCTTTTATCTAGGCAAAACAGTGAAGTTCTGATTTTCGTACTGGCTGGGTGTATGTGTCGGCCAGCAGATATTTGACGTATGTCCCACATTGGTCATTTGAAGAGGTGGCAACCCTACCATAGGTACATATTGGCTAGCAATAGTGTTAGGTGATTGTATACATGATTGCGTGTTCTACTCCTGGCAGTGGTCGTTTTACCCTTCAGAGCAGGTGCTATTAGTACAGGGGTGAATAATGCTGGTTTCACCTGTTCTGGACATCATTGACCATGATCTGCATGATATTCGGAAAAGCTTAGCCCCGTTTCGCGCATATCTGTATAGTCATATTTAAACGTCGCTTACCAGCAGTGGGCAACACATAGTCCCACTAACGTGTGCTAAACATGATCTGATGACCTGCATCCGACATGCATTACTCGTGCCTTCGGGATTACGTTACATCCCTTGCAGGGCATGGGACAGGGAACATGCACGATGGTCACTGCATTTAACACTTGGACATCTGGGATTTGTACACGTGTTATGTCGTTTTCTATGTGGAGTATACTACGGCTGTTACTCCATACTGCACTCACATGGGTAACTCAGTTAGTTTACATATTGATGAGTCCAGTTAATGATATGTCCATGTGATGTTTACTGGATGTGCTCCGGCATTGGGTATGTATATCACAGTGAGCCACACACGATACTGTGCTACACCTTCAAACGACCGTAGGTGGAGCATGCTGGGGTGATGAATACCTGTCATGGGTACACCCCATGCCTTGACACAACATCCATGACTACATTATGTGGAGCCCCTCATTAACGCAGCAGGGACTCTGTGCTGAGTGTGTGCAGAACAGTGCTTACACACATGTGCTCCCACGATTGCCTCTGCTCCACTAAGCGACAGTTGGTTACTCAATGTTGTGGAGACAGCAGACACTGTTTGCCCCGTTTGGTGTATGGCCTCTGACAATCGGCCGTGTACCTACCGATGTACCTGGGAACCTATACACACAGCACCAACATATGCTGATAGGCGCATGTACTGTTCAGGTGTTGACATTCCCATGTTCCAATAGCTGTTGTGTGTACAGTGTTTGAGGGCTGCCTATGTAGGATTCACACAGTGGGCCACCTATACATTACAATTTACAGGTGGTCGTGTTTGTGTGCCATCCATTTTACTGTGTGTGCAGGTGGAGAGGTGTGTCAGTCCATAGGGGCCTACACTGTCAGAGTATGTGCTATGTGTTCCCTCTTTGCCAAGGCGTAGGCATATTGGGCACTCCTCCGTCTGCCTACTGGGGCTGGCACAGTGTGTTCGTGGTCTGAATCCCTCTGTGCCTGTGATGGCCTTGGCAATTGTGGTGGGCTATGAGGGCCTTCACCATTTTGTCCCTGCTGCAGCTGTTTCCGCAGGATCATATTATGTAGCATGGCACATACTATGAAGATGTGGGCACACGTGCCTGGAGAGTACTGCAAGGCTCCACCAGATGTGTCCAAGCACCGGAACCATGATTTCAGCATCCTGAACACATGCTCTATGATGATTCTGGTTTGTGTGTGCCTCATTATGGCATTCTTGCATGGGTGTGTGTGCATTTCTGATGGGAGTCATCATCCACAGCTCCAGTGCATAGCCAGCATCCCTCACAAGGTGGCCATGTGGGATGTCCCCCCTGACAAATACCCGATACAGCTGTGAGGCATGCCAGATATGGGAGTCATGGTAGCTTCCAGGGCTGCCAGCACACACATCCATGATAATGCCCTGGGCATTGCACATGACCTGGCAGTTGATGGAGTGGAATCCCTTGTGGTTTATGTAGTGCCTACCATGCTCACCGGGTGGTGACTTGATTTGTATGTGCGTGCAGTCTATCGCACCCAGTACCTCTGGGTAGTGTGCCACACGGTGGAAGTGACGCATATTGCTGGCCAACTCTTCCTGAGTTCGGGGGAAGTATATATGCTCATTGGCATGTGGTAACATGGCATCCAGGAACTGGTGTAGTACCCTGGATGCTGATGCCTGTGAGATCCCCATTATATCTCCAGTTGGCCTTTGAAAGGTACCTGTGGCTAGTATTCGCAAGCTTACACATACCTTCATGTCCACTGGGATGGGTTCCTCTCTGTTGTTTTTGGTTCTCAGGCGTGGCTGGCACAGCTCCACTATTTGCTGTAAGATGTCCCTGTCCACCCTGTAATGCTCTACTATCTCCAGATCATGTAGCCCCTGGTAGGTTACCCTTGGTCTGAACACTCTTCTCCTCCTCCGGGGCCTGCGGTGGTTGTCGGCATCATCCTCCACAACACCGTCAGTCTCTAACACATGCTGATGAATCACAGCTATGGCAGCTCCCAACATGTACATTTTAAAAGTTCCCTGTGTGTTTACACTTATGGTGCAGTGTTTGAGAATACACAGGTGTGTGTAGGGTGCTTTCATATTTTATACTATTGTGCTGTGAACACCGATGATGTCATAGGGTGTGTATGTACGATCGTAGCTACAGGGTATCTTATGTGTTTTACTACCGGAACTACTACTGTGGTGCCTTTGGTGTTGAATTACATTTGGCTGCTGTGGATTTCCTCTTGACCTTCCCTTTACATTTCTGCACATTCCAGCTACCATTTTCTGGCATGCATCCAGCAGCCTGCTTTCATTTGTACTTTCCTAGACTTGGCTTATCTTGCGTAATGTGTGCTATTGCCGGTCTACTGTTGGTTTGCTTTGCTCTGCTATGACAGATCTCCTATCTTTGCAATCCAATGCCTCCCCTCCTTTCTTTGCAATCCAATGCCTCCCCTATCCTGTTTTGCAGGTTTCTGCGAGCAGATTTGTCAGCTGTCGTCGATTGGCCGCCGTGAGTTGATTGGTGTTAATTGCTTAGTAGTACTCCAATTACCCTACTTCAGCATTTCCTTCTTTTCTTCCCCTGACCTTCCTGTTTGTGCTATTATTTGCAGCGTGTGCATCCGCTTACCAGGTTTCGGGCACGTTTTCATCCCCATACACATGCGCTTTCGGGCACCATGTGTGCTCTCAGCTAAACGATTCTTAACCTTCCTCCCCACCCCTGTCCTGCAGCTTTGCTTAGCAACAGCCAGGCCAGATTTGCATTGCTCCAATGTGCTTACTGCTATGGTGGCACACCCCTCTGCTGATGCCATGTATCTCCTCTGAGCCACTCCTCAGTGTTATAGCGCTGCGCCATATGATACATCTTTCATCCGGCGGGACGTTTGCGATTCAGTATTACCTGCCTCATTTGCATGGCATTGACTACTAATTCATAGTTACCGTGCCGAACACTGTCGCAGGCCCTTAGCAACTCTTGCACCTAGGTTGTGGTGTCCCATGCCTACCATTGTGTATTATGGTGAAAACCTGATTTGTATTACATTGCGATTTTATGACATTTTTATATATTTTCTTTATGTTCCTGTTTGCGCACACATGCCCTGCAGTTGTACTGTGCGTTACTGTGGACATGACATTAAATGTTGTTTTTTAGGTGTTGTGCATCTTTTCTTATGCCATTGGCTGTGTATTTAGCCATTGGCATATGTTAACTTTGTAATACATGAGTCTGGTCCGCTTCCATAGCTCCGATGTTCTGTTTGGGAAAATGTAAACCGTGTTTTTTGGTTTACATTTCCGTGGGCTTACGCTACGCCTGCACCGCTTCACAAATCACTATCTGCCTTCATTTGCATGGTGCGACACTGCGCATGGGGTGATTAGTATACCTATGCCGAGGGCTGCGCAGTTCTGGTGTACGCCGGTAGTGCACTTGGAATTGGATCGTACCTGAATCACTCGATGGCCATATTTGGCGTTATTCCGCCTATGCTGCGCCTGCACCTGGCGCAAGCTTCATGAATCCTGGGGATTAAGTAATTTTAGAAACATGGTAGATAAAATGTTTGACTTTTAAAAGTTATTTGTAGGACTTGTAGATTGGGCCACTTAACTAATGTCAATTAACAGTGTGACCTGAACTATATAAAAGGGAATAATACTTGTTCTTATTTGATTCTGATGAAGTCCAGTGCATGGACAAAAGCACTTAATCTTGCTGGTTTGTGTGTTTAATAAAGGTTTTTGGACAGGACCTATTGTGGAATTCATTGGAGTGAAAGCTGGTGTTACTACTATTTTTTTTTTCCAATTTTCTTGGTTGTTCTAGTAACACTGTTTTACTGTTGTCAGGTATAAAATAATATCATCTGCAAATAGAGCCAGCTTTCCTTGACTACCATACTAATTATATCCTTGAAATTCTGAGTCCCTTATTTTCTTTGCCAATGGTTCAAAATATAATGTAAATAACAAAGGGTAAAACCCTACCTGGTTCCTCTGCTCAATTAGAAATTATCAGAGTACCCTACCCACTTTAATTTTTTACTCCAATCCCACATATTTCCTCCTAATCAACCTTATAATTTATCAGGGAATGCAAATGCTTCCATTGCCCTGCACATAAAGTCTCAGCTTACTCTGTTAAATGCTTTCTCTGCATCAAGACCCAACAGCAACATTGGTATTTATTTATTTAACATTTGTTAACCGGGAAAGTCCGACTTGGAAAGAAGCCAATTTTCAGTGGAGGCCCGGGGAGAAATGCTCTGGACGCATGTCTTTGTAATGTGGGAGGAAACCGGAGCACCCAGAGGAAACCCACACGAATGCAGGGAGGCCATGCAGACTCTGCACAGAAGGCACCCCAGGAACCAGAAGGAACTGGAGAACCTCTTGCTTTGAGGTGACAATGTTAGCGCTGCACCACTGCACCGCCCATATTTTCTTGCATTCTGCTTCCCTTTGGATCATCATTGTTCTGTTTAAGTTGTCACATGATTACCTCCCCTCCACAAAACCACATTCATCCATATCTATCAATTTTGGCATTACGTTTGACATTATTTTAGCCATTATAGACATAAACACTTTATAATCATGATTTAGTATTGAAATGGGCCTGTATGAATTTTTTATTATTATTTTTTTATTTTACATTTTTTGACCTGGCTAGTCTAGCTGGATATATGTCCATTTTCAGTAGAGGCCCGGGGAGAAAAGCTCCAGTATTTATTACAAGGTTTATAAAGAAGTAGCAAAACAAATATTATTGTAAGGTGTTTTTTTTTTTTTTTTTTGTGTGAGCAAATACTACATAATACAATGTATAGACTGAAATCATACATAGTAATTACAATGAAATTTAACAAAGAATTGATAAAAATGCATTGAGGTGTGAAGGGAAAGGTATTAGAGATATAGGGAGAAAAGAAAAGAGAAGAAAGAGAAAGAATTAAGAAGAAAAGAAAGAGGAGAGGAGTATGAAGCTGGATCTGATGGATCTTTACCCTCTTTAGGTAGTACAGCTAAGACCGCTTTCTTCCAGGATGTTGGTACTTCTCTTCCTCTTAAAATACTGTTAAACAAAACCTTCCAGTTCTTTATCAGTTTTTTCCCTCCTAGCTTCTAAACTTCCACAGGAATAACCTTCCAGATCTTATCAGTTTTTTCCCTCCTGGCTTCCACACTTCCACAGGAATACTATCTATTCCTGGGGACTTTCCTGTAGATTGGTTATACATCACAAGTTATATCTCATCTCCTCCTATCCTGTTAGTAACTGAGCCTCATCTACCTCTAACCTTAGCATATTTAATTCTTCTATAAAGATTTCCATTGTCACATTTTCTTGATTTCTATTTTTCTCTGCATTATACACACTTTGATAGAATTTCTGAAATATTTCTAATACTATCTCTAATACTTCTAGAGGATCTCTTGATAACTTCCTTGTTATAGGTTCCCTAAGCTTAGGGACAGCCTTTCTACTGTCTATTGCCTGAGTCTTTGTGCTAAAAGTTTTTTGTGCTCTAGCGTTATTATCAACACAGTTGTTTACCAACAATCTTTCTAAACTGATGCATATTATTAAGGTAATCCCTTATTTTCTGTTTAGCATTCTGCAGTTGTTCCTCTTCTTGTTTTGTGAGATTCCCTCTGTTCTGCAATACTTTAACACCTGTCAGTCCATCTAAATAATTTTGTTACTTCTTAATCATATCTCCCTTTCTTTTATTTATACCCTGTTTTAACTCCACTTTAATTTTACCCCACTCCCTAGCATTATCTTCAGAAGAAATTTCTATCTCCTCTAATAGCTCCTTGATAATTTCCACTATCCATTCCTTAAATTTCTCTCTTTTCAGCAGATAGGTGGGAAAGCACCAGTGTCTCATTTTTATTTCATTACCCTGTATTTTTATTTTAGTTATTTTTGCCACATGATCTGAAATAGTTATTGGGTACATATCAACACCTTCAATTAAATGCGCATGTTCCTGTTAAATGTGAATTCTGTCTAGCCTAGCCCAATTTTTGTATCTTGTGGAATACTATGTAAATCCACTCTAAACTCCTAGTACTGAATTCACATCTTCCATGCCAAATATTTTGATAAATTTCTTCAAAAGTCTACCCTCCTTTGTTATACTTTCCCTTCTGGGCCCCCAGGCGCATCTTCACTGCTACAGATTAAATTTCAATCTCCACCTATAAGCAATATTCCTTGCTGAAAGCTGATTATTTCTCCCAAAATTTTCTTAAGCTGCATTATAGCAGTTTTAGGTGGAATATAAATGCATGCCAGTTTAATTCTCCTCTCTTGCCAGTAGCCTCTTATTACTACACTCTACCATTATCTTTTTTATCCTCCTCTTCTATCACTATTGGATCTCCTCTTGCAATTAATGTAAATGCTCCTCTTTTCCATTGTCCCAGGCAATCCTCTGAATAACTATCTTGAAAAACTTTATCAAATTCACATGTTCATTTCTTTCCAAGTGTGTCTCCTGTAGCATAGTTATTTGCTCTGTACATTCTTAATATAGTTCACTACTCTTTCTTTTTTGTATTTATCTGTGAGACCATTGACATTTAAAGATATTGCAGAAAGCATCATTGTATTAAAAAGTTATTATTCCCACCTTTTATTTATAACAGTGTTTTTGTTAAATGTCTAGTTCCAGCTTTTGTGTTGCATGCATACACTTTTTGACAGGTTGAATCTGTATACAAACCGATAAAAGCCACAAGTATACAAAACTCAGCAAAAAAGAATAAGAAGAAACGGAGTGAGGCAGGCTGAGAACAAAAACTATGTAAAAACCAGGAAAGCTGTTATTTTTTACACCAACCAAATGCCGTTTATTCAAACCAAAGTTGTTTCTTGGCATATCCATTTGAGCCTATATCACATCTTATAAAACATTTTGTTTTATTGTAAACCTTCAAACAAACAAATAGAAAACACACCCCAATACCCCCCAAAACATATTAAATTAATACTAACACACAGACAGGCAGATAGCCTAGTATGAACTTATGAACCTATATTTTAAAATGGGTGGTGAAAGCCAAACACACTCTGGCTAGGCTTATAAATGCCCTAGGGCAGATAGCCTAGTATGAACCTATGAACCTAAAACTATCTTCATCTTCAAATATTGAAGTTTTACCCTCCTAATAAGGGCAAATGTCCAAACTGACACTCACAAACTTGAGTTAACCTAAAAGAAAGGTTAGAAATGCTAAGATAGATGGTAAAGCCTGTGCTTCTACTAAGTGCTGTCTGTTTTTTGTTATCTCTATAACTCTGATGCTGGGAATCACCCGAATGCTTTCAGAGAACATTATCTCCTAGCCAATTTCTCTTTTTTTCTATCCAATTTCTCTTTATCATGCTGTAGCCAACTTTTCTTTATCAGATTGTCTCCATGGAGACAGGAGAACCAATACAGAATTGCTACCAGGAATACATTTATTTGTTGGAAAAAAAGCCTTATACTATTCAATATTCTTTTTTATTTGCTTTCTTTCCCTTAAAATATGTTACTAGATCAAGCTAAGGCCTTAATCTAACCATTCCTCCATGTAAGAAGGAAAAAAATCACATTAGTTTTTCTTTTGTCATGCTCTTTTAACCAGATTTTCTTGTTTTACATTGCAGTACCTACATTTCTTAAAACTGAACAAGAAGAAAGAGAGAAGAAGGGAGAAAAAAAGGAGCACCTATTTACAATAGTATCCCCATTACATTTAAAAACAACTGAGAAAACTTTATACCATGTAAAGAAAATCATACACTGTAAAAATAGTACCATTAAGAAAAATGTTTGTTTTACTTAAAGTTAACTTTCTCCCTCCCTCCTTTTCCTTTCCCCTAAATATTTTTCTAAACATTAATGACATTAAGTCAGGCATAAACTTTAAAGTCCCCCATAAGTTCAACAAAGTCCAACAAAGTCCAATATTTACAGATTGTCTTGTTTTGTCATATTTCACAAATATAATTATTACTTTGTAATCCCACATTTGTCAATTTCCAAGTTACTTTATTCCTATTCATCTCCATCTCCCAAATCCTGTCTCTCTTCATTTTCAATGTACCCTCAATTCTTCTAGTCAGCTCTTGTTCTCCCTTCCTTCTCACCAGCATTTTCCATTAAACATTGCAGAAAATTTCACTGGCATAGTGTCTTTGTGGTCCTTATTACCAGAAGAACAAGAAGCAGAATATCCTTCTGTTTCATGGCTCATGTTTTGTGGACAAAATTTTGTATTTCCTTCTTAACATGTACTTCATCAAAAAATGATGTTGTCCTTCCAGGGAAAAATATTTTGAAGATAGCTGGGTACAGCAGTTTGAATTTCACACCTGCTTCTTGACATTCCCTGAATAATGAAATAAATGTACTCCTCTTCTGCCTGGTATACAATGAGTAGTCATTCTCCACAAACACTGCTGCTTCCCACTTTTAGCACTTTGTCCTTCTACCACAGTTTTGTCAGAATCAACTCCTACTGCAGGTAGGATTGCATCTTTACTTCTAAATGCGTAGGTTGCTTTCTCATGTCAGGTTTGGAGCATACACACTATGTGCCCTTTCAGTTAACAACTCCTGCTGTGGAATACCAGTCCAGCTGCTTATCTTTGCCTTCATAAAATTAATACAGTCTGTTCCTTCCATCTTCTCTGGTACAGCTGAAAATCTCAGGGTTTACTATGTGCTCCGCCCTCCAACTCTATTATTTTTTTAAACATCTCTTCTTGAGCAATCTCATATTCAGCCGGCCTTTTCTTAATTTCCAGCTCTGATTTTTGCAGTTTTATCACCTCATCTGAATATCTGTTTAAGGCTTCTTCCATTTTCCCAGCCTTTTGTTGTTTGAGTTGATATACTCCATCACTATTTTGTTTATTTTAACTAGGTTTGTGTGCAGTTGTCTTATACTTTCCTCCAGGTTACTGTAAGTCATGTCCGGAGCTTGCACTGCGTTTTGCTGAATAGCTGCAGTTCTTTTCCCAATCAGTGTTTTTGTCACCTTTTGTAGCTGATTTTCCTTCAAGTCCTCTGTATTTCTTTTTTCCTGGCATCCAGACATTGCACTTACTAGACAGTTACTAAGATATACCCAGAAACACAAAAGTCCACTGGCCTTCTTTGCTG
Source organism: Protopterus annectens (assembly GCF_019279795.1). NCBI lineage: Eukaryota > Metazoa > Chordata > Ceratodontiformes > Protopteridae > Protopterus > Protopterus annectens. The sequence goes on from NC_056741.1 coordinate 43,833,168, forward strand.
AGTTTCTGTTTTCATACTGGGAGAGCTAGAATTAAGCTGTTACTCAATGTGCAGCCATCATAGAAATAATTGGGGATTCTTTTTTTTAAACAAGAAACATCTTTATTAAATTATTACGTATGATATAGGCAATCATACATTTATATAAATAAAAACAAACTATATTGGCATAATTTTAGTTGCAAACATTATTCATCATGTATAATCTACCCAATCATTGTCAGTCAAACATTACATAGCTCATTTAAATCCTGCCTTCTTTTAAACCTGATTCTTCCCCTGTATGTATTGTTCCCACAATTTAAATTTTTTCCTATGTAATTTGCTCCTACCTTATTCTAAAGATCCCAATTCCAGTTATTTTATCTTTGCTACTATATTGACTGCTCCTAGTGCAGTTGGTTTAGATTTTGACTTCTATTTTCTAGTAATTGCTTTTTGGCAGCCACCATAATTAGGCTCAGCAAGGCCTTACTATGCCTAGGCATTCTGATTCTGTATCATAATCGTAGTCTGCAGGAATCCTTAAAGTCTACTAACTCATTACACTCCCAGAAAATATGTTCCCAATTACCTAATTATTCCCCATTACACTTCCAACATTTGCTGTCTAACTGAGGAAAAATTCTTTGGAGTCTACTTGGGGTATAAAAATACTTATGTAAACACTTCCAGGCAAGGATCCTAAATCTAGACTTTGTTGCATGTTTGGGAGATACATATATATCCCCCATTGTTTCTTTGTGAATTGCTTATCCAGTTTCTCATCCCAATCCTTTCTAACTTCCTGTGACTGATTCTTATAGTTAGCATGCAATATTTTATATGCACTGATAATTATTCAGTTTTAAACAGCAACGTCTGTTCTAGATTCTAGTAAAACTCTACTGGTGCTAGTATTTCACTTAAGATCCCCTATTTCTTTCTCTTTGCCTATATTCTGATATCAGTCATATATACGGAAGGCAGTCTCTAGCCTGCAGACCAAGTACATTCTTGGCCTATTCTCATTCTATTACATTTCCCATTCTAGTTATTTGCTCCCAATATCTTGGTTCTTTTGCCAATTTTCTTTAATAAATTCCAAACCCCTCTTGCAAATTGTCTGTATCCCTAATTGCAGTCATCCCCACGGGCAGAATCTCCTTTCTCCATTCCCTTGTTGACTTAGTTCTTAGAATACTTTCTGCTATTTTATGAATATAATATTCTGTATGATTATTGTTATTCTCCTTAAGGATCTGCATCCAAAATCCCAGTCTCTCCTTATTTCTTGAGCTGCCCCTCATCATCCCTTTCTGCTTTGAATTATAAGTTTCTGCTTGTGCTATGTATAAGAGCCTTAACTGTGTAGTTCTGAAATACCCCTCCACTTAGATCTTTGTGGAGTGTTGCATGTTCTTAACATGTCTGTGTGAGTTTCCTCTACGTTTTTTAGTTTTCTCCCCTCTACCAAAGACACACTAATTTATTGGTTACACTATATTATCCATATTAATATAGCTATGTAAAAGACACAGCTGGCATAATAACTAAGGTCTTACCTCCCAAGCACAAGGTACAAGGTTTAATTCTGACCTCCAGTCACTACTAGTGTGGAATTTGCATGCTTTCCCCATCTCTTTGTATTGTTCTTTCCACCTCCTGAAACATGCTGACTGTTTTCTAGCTCAAGGTTGAAATTGACAGGTATGCCAACAGAGTGCACTCGAATTAGAAGTGGGCTGCAGCAGAGACTGTAGCTGGTGCTTATTGGGGAAGTGTTGTATAGATCAACTATGGTGAATAGTATCCTCTAAGCAAGAAAACATGGGTCACAGACCTCACCCCACTTCATGACTAGCCCCTTAATGGTGTAAAAATTGACTGTGGATGCCTTTGTCATGTTGCCTAAAATGGGCATAGATGTTTGCTTTCGTTAAGTGGGCTGAAGTTCTAACCTATTCTGACCTACATTGGGGAGCTATGCTAATGGTGAGAGGGGTCTAAATGCCCCTTTTGGCCTGTGTGTGTATCTCTGCCATAAAGCTCAGCAGACCTGAGTCAATAAGCTACTGTCTAACCAGTGTCCAGTTCCCCAGACTGGGTTACCTGGGATAGCTCTGCTGAGTGAAAACTGGACATAAAATCAGTAAAATTGCCAAAAATAAATTAAGGATTCCTACACTGAAAAGAGGTTCACTATCAGGCAGTTATCATATCCTGTTCTGTCCATCCCAATATGAGCATTCAGGTCCTCCATTAACACCAGCACACGTTGCCCTGCTTTATCTAGTAGCATCTGCAAAAATGAACTAATGACAGCTACGCTGAATATAGATTCACTAACTGGATGTAGCTTGGAAGAAAATTACATGATAGTAAAGAGGAGAGTGGACATCCACTGTATTCAGGAGCAAGGTGGGAGGGCATTGCAGCAAAGCCATTTGGTTTGGGATCCAGAGTCTACTATTCAGGGGTAAGGCAGACTAGAAATGATATCAGAATTGTAGTGAGGGAATGTATTCTGAAGATAGAGAGGGATGTCATCAGAATTAGTGACAGACTCATGGCAATCGGACTACAGTGTAACAATAGGGCAATATTCATAATCTCAGCCTATGTCTCACAGTAGGGTTGCAATGGTAAGGAAAATAATGCAATAAAACAAGACACCATGAGTTGGTGTTGATAATGGGGGGCCTGAATGCTTATATCAGGATGGACAGAGCAGGATATGAGGATGGCCTGGATCCATATGAGCGGGGCAACAGGAATAAAGACGAAGACGTCATTCTAGACTTCTGTCTGTCTGGCAAAGGGCTTGATGGTGGCCAACACATGGTTCAGCTAGAGGGATAGTCACAAGATCACATGCAAGACTTGCCATCATGCAACTCAAGTGGACTTCCCCTAACTAAGGAATGGGGACTGGGGTAGAATCAGAGATTGCAAAGTCATTCCCAGTGAAAAAGTTGTCCCACAGCATAAACCATGGGTGACCATAGTCAGCTAAAAGCAGTGGTCAGAGTAAGCTGTAAAGTCAACTGGGACCAGGCCTGGAAGTTGAATGGAGTGAAGGCAGAAGTATTTGAAGAAATACTCAGGGTTCTAGCATCTCAAGAAGAAGAGGAAATAGGCAGAGCTGAAGAAAAATGGCAGCATATAAAATCAGTATAATAATAATTATTATTAAATGGGTAGTTCCACTGGGCTCACAATCCCTTTTTGGGGTAACCTGGCAGCAATGTCTGGTTAAGTGACTTGCTCAAGGTAACACAGGAGGAGCTGAGGAAATCAAATTCTGTAACTCAAGAACTATAGCTCACAGCCTCAACCTGCCAAACTAACTACCATACTAATAACTGAACTAGTTATAAAAGGAGGGAATCAAACCCTGTACCTCAAGAACTACAGCTCACAGCCTTATCCTGCCAAACTAACTACCATACTAATAACTGAACTAGTTATAAAAGGAGGAATCAAACCCTGTACCTCAAGAACTACAGCTCACAGCCTTATCCTGCCAAACTAACTACCATACTAATAACTGAACTAGTTATAAAAGGAGGGAATCAAACCCTGTACCTCAAGAACTACAGCTCACAGCCTTATCCTGCCAAACTAACTACCATACTAATAACTGAACTAGTTATAAAAGGAGGGAATCAAACCCTGTACCTCAAGAACTACAGCTCACAGCCTTATCCTGCCAAACTAACTACCATACTAATAACTGAACTAGTTATAAAAGGAGGGAATCAAACCCTGTACCTCAAGAACTACAGCTCACAGCCTTATCCTGCCAAACTAACTACCATACTAATAACTGAACTAGTTATAAAGGAGGAATCAAACCCTGTACCTCAAGAACTACAGCTCACAGCCTTATCCTGCCAAACTAACTACCATACTAATAACTGAACTAGTTATAAAAGGAGGGAATCAAACCCTGTACCTCAAGAACTACAGCTCACAGCCTTATCCTGCCAAACTAACTACCATACTAATAACTGAACTAGTTATAAAAGGAGGGAATCAAACCCTGTACCTCAAGAACTACAGCTCACAGCCTTATCCTGCCAAACTAACTACCATACTAATAACTGAACTAGTTATAAAAGGAGGGAATCAAACCCTGTACCTCAAGAACTGCAGCTCACAGCCATATCCTGCCAAACTAACTACCATACTAATAACTGAACTAGTTATAAAAGGAGGGAATCAAACCCTGTACCTCAAGAACTACAGCTCGTGGCCTTAACCCTTCCTGTAAACTGCATGTGTAGACTATATAACAGATATATGGATGAGACAGTTATCGAAATATGGAGCATAAGAAAAGTTTGTGGTAGAATGCAGAAGCATAGGAAGTTATCAAAAGAAAGAGTGCAGGAAAAAGTGGGAAAGTGAAACAACTGCTGAGAAGGAATACTAGCTGGCTAATGAGAGTAGATGTGATAGCAAAGAATAAGGCATCAGAGAAACTCTATCAACTTCTGGAAATTGACTTGGTAGATGGAAGAAAAAAAAACTCTATCAGGTTGCAAGACAAAAACAGAAAGATAAAGAAGATGGTCATCAGACACCATTCATAAGGGATACCGACACCTGCTCACCAGTCCACAGGGCATCAAAGGCAGATGGAAGGAGTACTTCCAGCAGCTTCTGAATGAAGAAAATACCACAGAAGCTGTACTGCCTCAGACACAGACTATGATAAAAGAATAAGAAGAGCCCAACTTAGAAGAAGTAAGAACAGCACTTACAAAGCAGCAGGTTCAGATGAGGTCATGGTGGATACCTGAAGGTACTCAAAACAGTATAGAGAGAAAGATGTTTCCCAGATGGCTGCAGAATAAGCATTCTAGTGTCAGTCTAAAAGAACAAAGAAGATATTCACAACTGTGGGCCATACAGAGTTATCAACTTCTGTCCCCATGGCATGGAAGTGCCGAGGAGGGTGAATGATAAATGCATACACAGCAGTAGAAAATAAGATGGGAGATGAGCAGTTTGGATTCAGATCAGGATTCAGCACAAACGACCCAATGTTTACAGTGAGATAGATAGTGGAGAATAAGGTGGAGATGAGGAAAGGGTCAAAGTGGACATTCCTAGACTTGGAAAAATCACATGACAAGGTCCTTGAAAAGCTGATTTGAGCGGTCCTGTGATGGTGATGGTTCAAGTCCTTGAAAAAATGGTAGAATTAGTGCAGTCTATGTACAAGGACCCAGTGATGCAAGTACAAATAGTGTTTGGGTTCTCTGAGGATTCCCCAGTAGGAAGGGGTGTACATTAGGATTCAGCTTTGAGCCCACTACTGTTCATACTGATGATGGACTACATAAGCAAACAGTTTAAAAGGGACACATAAACAAATCTGTTGTATGCAGACGATGTGGCATTACAAGCAGGTTCTGAAAAAAAAACTCAGCAAATGGTAGAGGAATGGAATGCAAAACTAAAGTCACACAGGACAAAACTGAATAAAGACAGGACAGTCATCACAGCAGCAAATAGGTGGAGGGCTCAGAAGAGACAGAAAACTGAGATAGAAGGTAAAACAGTTGAACAGTTTAACAGCTTCAAGTATCTGAGGAGTGGTTGAGGAAAAGGGAAGTCTGAATGAGGAGGTCAAAGCTAGAGTCAGAGATAATGCAAACAACTGGAAGAGTGGGGTGCAAAATGTGTCAGCATGGAAGAAATAGTCAACAAACCACAGTGCTCTAGGCTTTTGAATATTAGGTAAAACATTTGCTTCCCCCATAGTGCCTTTTTAGGCAATGCCAAACTGAAAGTACTTCTGACATAGCAAATCAAAACCAAGAAAATCTAAAGGTATTACTGCTCAATGCTAGGAGTTTAAACAAAAAACTCCACTCTCTAGAAGCTCTCTTTACCCTAGAAAATGCTGATGTCTGTGTGGTCACTGACACATGGTTTAAAGCCGTGGAGAGCACACCAACAGTGTAAGATTATAATGCCTTCCACACATTTAGACCAGCTACTTCACAGACAGGGACTAAAGGTGGAGGTGTCTCTATTTACATCAAAATAAATATACTTCAAGGCTGGTCAAACAGGACAATGCACTTGAGCTGCTTCATGTTAAAATCACTGTAGGTAAAGTCCAATACCATTTCCTTGCAAGCTATAAGTCCCCCTCTATGACCCAGGAAACTCATGCCATGTATTTAAACATATTAGAAACACTAACCATCCAACCCAATACCATATTCATGGGAGACTTTAATTACCCCACTATTAACTAGGAATCCTATATGACATCAAATGTACATGCACAGAGATTCCTCAATTTTGTAAACACAAACGCCCTGGACCAGATAGTCAATACACCAACTAGGGGTGCAACCATACTGGATCTGGTCCTCACTAATATGGGAGACAGCTGCACACCCCCTACTGTAATGCCTTCCCTGGTAGAGTCAGACCACAAAATGGTCTCCTTTGAAGTAAAAATAAAACCTGGACCTGGACCCTCAGCTAAACCTGGAATATTCATGAACTGTTGTAAGGCTAACCTCCTGCTATGAAGTGAGAACCTGGCAAAATTTCAAGCCCCATAAACCCCGAGAACACTTCTGCCTATGCAGAACTGTTTTCAGAAACCCTGTACAAGCACGTTAATAGCTGCATAGAGGCAGCTGTACTCACCAGGAAGAAGTACAGAACTAACTCAAAAAACAAGCCACCCTGGTGGAGTCACAAAATCATTAAGCTGTATAACAGCAGGAAGAAATCATGGCCAAAATTAGGAGGTGCAGAACCCAGCAGGATAAAAATACTCTCATCAAACTAAACAAGCAACTCAGAGTGCAAATAAAGTCGACCAAAACCAAATTTGAGGTAAGTTTGGCATCCCAGGCCAAGGACAACCACAAAGCATTCTTTAGCTATGTCCGCAATCTCAAAGGCAATACTCAATTGTGTTCAGAGCTCATTGTAAATGAAGCCACCTATACTGAGCCAGAAAATATAGCAAACCTCCTGGCTGATAAATTCAGCTCCAACTTTACCCCCTCTCCCACTCAACCTTACTTCAGGAAATATCATCAAATATAACTCCCCCTACTATCACTAAGGAAAAAGGTCCTTAATGCTCTCTCTAAGACCAAGAACACTGCATCAATAGGCCCAGACAATATCCCAGGATGCCTTCTAAATAGCATGAAACATGACCTATCAGGGCATCTGGAATTACTATTTAACTGTAGCCTCCAAACAGGTTTAGTGTCTCTTGAATGGAGAAAGGCAACAGTCATCCGTCTGCACAAAGGTGGGCCATCTACAGACCCTGGAAACTACAGACCCATAAGTCTCACTAGTCTTATATGTAAAGCCATGGAAAGAATTATCATGGAGATGATCAACAGAGGTATAGTAAACATCCAGACACTGGACCCAACACGGTTTGGTTTTGTCAAGGACAGATCATGCCTACTCAACCTGGTGGACTTCTTTGAGAAGGTCACCAAAGCAATGGATGAGGGCAAAATCGTTCACACTGCCTACTTTGACCTGGCCAGGGCATTTGACACAATAACCCACTTGGGCACTGTTGACAAACTCAAGAGATTAGGTACAAACCTGTATGTCATCCGGTAGATAGCCAACTGTTTCACAGAAAGGACCGAAAAAGTTAGAATTGGGGAGTCCACCTCTACAAAGAGGCCAGTCACAAGTGGAGTCCCTCAGGGATCAGTGCTTGGACCACTCCTTTTTGGCATTTACTTCTCAGAAGTCAAGGTCAGTGTCAGTGGTCTCTGGCTGACTAAATTTGCAGACGATTGAAAAATAAGGAGCTGTCATTGAATCTCACACTGACACAAATGTTCTCCAGAGAGGCTGACACAGACAAACAACTGATGTCAGAGCCATGGACTAAAACTAAATGCCAAGAAATGCATAATAGTATCCTTTGGAAAGTCATCCATCCCTGGTAACTATCATATTGACAACACACCCCTTAGAGTTGATCCAGTAGTCAGGGACTTAGGGACAGACATAGATAGCAGTCTAGCCTTTGACCACTACATGTCTATAGTAGAGAGGAAATCATTCTATGCTGCATAACTTATAAACAAAGGTATGGCATCTAAGTCCAAGGAAGTCATTGTTCCACTGTATTCGGCATTCATCAGACCTATCATTGAGTACAATGCCCCCTTTGGTTTGTACCTGACCAGGCATATCCAACAACTGGAATGTCCTCAGAGGTTCCTCACTAAAAGAATACAGGGCGTAAGTAAAATGTCCTATGCAGACTGCCTCAAGGCCTATACCTGTATTCTGTCTCCTACAGGCTTTTGATGGGAGAGCTATGCCTGGCATACAGGGCATTGTCAGACCCCACTCTGATGGATGTCCTGCATATTCACAAAACAAACAGCACCAGAATTACCCATTCTAAAGACTTAAACCTTGCCTGTGATATAAATAAGACCTGCTGGAGAGATAGGTATGTATCCCAGAAACTACCCCATCTATGGAACTGGCTTCCCATCCATGTGAAGCGAGTTCCTTCCTAACCCAATTCAAGTGCAACTTGGATAACTGGATGGGAAACTGGAAATTCATTCCTTGTTTGACATTTATGTCTCTGATGGACACAGGTAACCTGCAAGTGGTTCATCTCCCAGGCCCACACTTACAGTTATCAAGGGTATCAAAACTTGGCAGAGATTTTGGATGCATGGTATGGCTTAAAAAGGCCCTTGTGGTCATTAGCCTAGTAAACACCTACAAACCTATGAGTGTCTGGGGTAGTATATGACAGCAGACTGCCAAAAAAGGTAAAATGTAAGGTGTCCAAAACCATGGTTCTACCAGTACTACTGTATGGTCCAGAAACCTAGGCAGTGAAGACAGAGCAGTTGAGGACATTACAGGTGATAAAGTACCTGTGACAGGAAGTAGGATGCACACTGAGACAGGCAAAGAAATGTTGACATCATAGCACAATTCAGATTAGCTATAATTGCAGAGGATGTAAAAGAAAACAGAAAGTGGTGATTTGGGCAGATGCACAGGAAAACAGATGATTTGGTGATCAAGACTTGTGAGAGACAACATGACGATAAGACAAATGAGGATTTCCAGCCCAGAGATAGATTGATTTTGTAGAGGAAGACCTGTAACAATCAGCCATAACTGTCGAAGAAGGTAGGAGAGTGGCACTGAATCAAGAGAAAGATGGCAACAGTTGGTACTACACCCAGACCTAATATTTAAAAACATGGGGAAAAGGGTTGATGATGATGATTATGATGTGTATGTGTGTGTGTGTGTGTGTGTGTGTGTGTGTGTGTGTGTGTGTGTGTGTGTGTATACATATATATATATATGTGTGTGTGTGTGTGTGTATGTGTGTGTGTATATGATATATATATATATATATATATATATATATATATATATATATATATATATACCTATATATATATATATATATATATATATATATACATATATATACCTATATATATATATATATATATATATATATATATATATATATATTTATATATATATATATATATATAAGGGTCTACTTCAAAACATGGAAAGCCTGCAATATTGCAGACCAAATCATTGAAAAGCATCGAAACATCACTTCAGCGAATGACTGCATCTTCAAATCCATTCCCAGGATAAGTAACCACTCATACCAGAACTAATGAAAATGAAACCACACTGTAAAAGTTGCAGACTCCAAATCTGACCTCAAAGCAGTGACATGTGGAGTACCACAGGGTTCCGTCCTGGGACCTCTCCTGTTTGGTATCTACTTCTCTGAAGTACAGGCTAATACAGAAGGCCTCTGGCTAATGAACTTCGCAGATGCCTGCAAACTAGGAGCTGTAGTCAAGTCCCCAAATGATGTGGACATCCTACAGAAGGGCCTCGCCGACACAGATGCCTGGTGTCAAAGCCATGGCCTCAAGCTCAATGCCAAAAAGTGCAGTGTCATCCCCTTTGGTAAAAACTCTGTACCCATGAATTACCACATAGGCAGCAATCTACTTAACACCGCATGCGTGATAACAGACCTTGGGACCCAGGTGGACAGTAGTCTCTCCTTTGATAGTCACATTGCCACAGTAGTCAGGAAGCCCTTCTACATGGCACACCTCATCATAAAAGGGTTCTCATCCAGGGGAAAAAAAGGTCATTGTTCCCCTGTACTTGACACTCATTAGACCCATTATAGAGTACAATGCCCCTTTTGGAATGTACCTCACAAGACATCTGCAGCAGCTGGAAAGGCCACAGAAGTACCTCACAAAGAGGATTACTGGCCTCAAACAAATGCCGTACACTGACCGCCTCAAAAAACTCCAGCTTTACTCCATAGCATATGGCCTGCTCTGAGGTGATCTCTGCCTAACATATAAAGCTATGTCAAACCCAGAGCTGTTGGACATGCTACACCTAAAGAAATCCCAATCCCTCCGAGCTGCACTCTCTAGGGACCTAAACCTTGTCACCACAATAAACAGGACATGCTGGAGGGATAGATTCCTGTCCCAGAGACTTCTCATACTCTGGAACAAGCTACCCATCTATGTCAAGCAAAGTTCTTCATTAGCACTCTTCAAGAAAAATCTTGATGAGTGGATGGGAAATAGGAAATACACCCCGGGGATCACTTCTGTGTCTCTGCTCGACAGTGGCACAGGAAAATAACTTTCTTGGGTGGCATAAGCCAGGGAACCTTGTTGGCTAGGCTTACGTAGGCCCTTGGGCAGATAGCCGAGTACCTACCTATGAACCTATGAACCTATGAACAATATCATCCTCAATACACCCCTACTAACTAAATATATCAACTCCGAGATTGCACTACAGTTGGAAAAAGGGCAAAGGCCACCTTGTTGGCCAACAGGTTACTTACTGTAGAATGGATTCGACAATCTGGTCATTCACTGAAGTGAGGTTTTGATGCTTTCATCTCAATGATTTAGTCTTTGATATTGTGGGCTTTAGATGTTTTCAGGTAGACCTATATATATATATATATACATATATACACACACACACACACACACACACACACACACACACACACACACACACACACACACACACACACACACACACACACACACTCAGATGGTGTAGTGGTAAGTCCTGGGTTCAAGACTTGGTAGTGATTACTTGAGCTATATATATATATATATATATATATATATATATATATATATGGGTTTACTTCACTTGATGGAAAGCTCACTGGACTGAAACTCATTTGAAGTAGCACACTTCACTGAAAACTCACTTCACTGAAAGCTCACTTGACTGAAACTTATTTCGTTGAAAGGCATATGCCCTTTTCCCCACTGTAGTGCGATCCTGGAATTAGTTATAGTGTGGGGTGGGGTGGGGGGCCACAGCCCCCCACATAGTTTGGGTATATATTATGTTCTAAAAAAAGTTATTCATTATAGTTATAAGTATCCATGTATATGGTTTAAAATGTATAAAATAGGATATATATATATATATATATATATATATATATATATATATATATATATATATTAAATAAAAACTTTGCAACTTTTGAAGAAATGGTTAAGAAGTCATACATCGACTAATAAAGGTATTTGGAGGAAACAGCCGCTGTTCGCCTTATTTCCGCTAGAAAAGCAGATTCACTACTAAGGATTAATTAGGGTTTATTGCATTCGGCTCAGAGCCTCTAGCTACCCCTTTGGGACAGTTTCAGTTAGTGCTGAACCATCACTAGTGTGTGTGTAAGATAGAAATCCGGGCAAGCAAATCATCGGCTTCTTCAAGACTTAGATAAATATATATGTGTGTGTGTGTGTGTGTGTGTGTGTGTGTGTGTGTGTGTGTGTGTGTGTGTGTGTGTGTGTGTGTGTGTGTGTATGCGTGTGCGTGTGTGTATATATATATATATATATATATATATATATATATATATATATATATATATATATATATATATATATATACACATACATACATATATACATCTATACACATATATCAGATTATATAAGATATACAAGAAACTTGAGTTTCCATTTTTTTTCCTGGGTCAGTACTAGTAAATCCTAAATATTGACTGTTGAAGAATTGGAAAAGGCAGTTTACTGTTATTTATTTGAAGTGAAGTAAGTCAACGCCACTTCATTCGAAAATCGGAATGTCGACCGTAGGCAATGTCGAACACTGATATTGCCGAAATACACATCTGCCCCTTTCTCGACCCATGTTAAAACCCGTCCTTCGGTAGCAGTCGACATGTATTTCAGCAATTCCGGTGTTCGACATTGTGAATTTTGCACAGTCTTGGTCGACCATGTGAACAGTCGACCAAGTACATTTCGGGTATATGATAGTAAACCGGAAAACACTCCATATGGAAATGTTAGCACTCGAAATGTTGAAATGCTGAGTGCTGACGTAAAAAAAAATCTGAACTGCATAAGAGTGTATCTCAAACATTAACTCTTCTCCTTTAAACTTCTTTTTGTAGGGTTACAAGCTTCCCTGCACCCCCAAGTTATATATACCGACTCCAGGATCACCATACCTCGCAGGAAAGGGAATATTTATGGAAATGACCATCTAAGACTTAGTATATGTAAGTCTGTTTTTTTTTGCCATTCAATTTCTATGTTTTGGGACTCGCTCTAGCTGGACCTGATGTTTCAAATGGTTACTACTGGAAAAATATGGGATTTTACATTTTAATTCATTTCAATTAAACTTTATTATCATACATACTAGACACAAAGTACAATGAAATTCTTATTCTGTAAGTCCTCCAGCAACATATGAAAGCAATGACAATTAACAAGAAGACGTAATCTAAGAAAACAAATAGACAATAATATAAATATCAGTAAATATATATAACTGTGCAAAAGAGCTCATTTGTGCAAAAAAGCTTGTTTTTCCCCAAATATGAACCAATACAATACTGGAGGGAGAGGTAATATATGAGTTTTATTTAACAGTCTAATAGCTTGAGGTATAAAACTCTTTCACCCTGGTTGTTCCGTCTACCATGCTCTTGTATCGCCTCCCTGACAGTAGCAGCATGAACAGTTTGTTTTGTGGGTGGGTAGTGTCCATGATAATGTTTTGGGCCCTCCTAAAAACTCTTTTGGCATAGATGTCCTCCAGTGCAGGGAGTTTTTGTGCAGTTTTTATTACTCACTGCATAGCCTTGTGATCCCATATTGTACTTTTCCCGAACCATACTGTAACAGAGTGGGAGAGAATGCTCTCAATTGTACATCTATAGAAGTTGTTAAGGATTGCGTTGAGCATGCCAAACTTCCTCAGCCTTCTCAGAAAATACAGTTGCTGCCAGCTTTTCCCTACCAGGTCTGTGATGTTATGAGTCAAGGTAAGGTCCTCAGAGATGTTAATACCTACGAATTTGAATGTAGCCACTCTTTCCACCTCAGACTCACCAGTATATAATGGTAAGTGCTGCCCTCTATTCCTCTGTGTATCAACGATCATTTCTTTTGTTTTGCTGGTATTAAGAGAGAGATTACTGTTCCAACACCACTTCACAAGGTTCTTCACTTCCCTCCTATATACTGACTCATCACCACCGGAGATCAGACCAATGTATGATGCGCAACTTTGACAGCACTGGTATCATGTTGAGAAGCAACACAATCATAAGTGAAGAGGGTGTGCAATATTGGACTCAGCACACAGCCTTGTGGAGTTCCTGTATTTATTATTACTGTTTTGGAGATGTTATTCCCCAGCCTGACTAACTGCGGTTTGCCTGTTAAAAAATCCAAGAACTAATTGCAAAGAGTTGGTGGCACACCCAGTTTGGACAACTTATTAATGAGCTTCGTTGGTATCACTGTATTGAAGGCTAAACTAGACCATAGACCAAAGGCCATTTAAGACCATACCATAACCTGTATTTCTTCTCATATTGTAATATTGTCAGATAACATTATTCAGTACTCTGGGTACAGAATCTGCTTTAGTTCTGTATATATAGAAAGTCACAAGAAAATTATAAAGAATTATAAGTAAAGACTGAAAATTACACAAAAAATTCACATCTATATTTCTATACTTCATCTCATGAAAAACAGAATTTCATTTTGTTGAGAACCATACATCATTGTCCTTGAATATATGAAACTTCCACATCCTCCGCTATTATCATATACTCTTTTAGTTCAAGTATTACTCCATCATCCTCTTGTTTTTCAGTATTATTTTTCCTTTCATCCCTGATATAACACTGTAAATATATATATATATATATATATATATATATATATATACATATATATATGCTTTTCCCTTCTTCTATACCCATTCAGTACAGTCTGCATCAGAGTCCCCATCAAAATCTGCAGCTCTAGACTGATCTCTAAGGTAGCAAGTCTCCGAGGTTAGCTGACTGTAAAATGCTCTTATCTAAGGAAACCACATCCGCTGAATAAATGGTAATAACCTGTCTGTTGTGTGGTGAAGTTTCTATTTCTTCTTACTATAAATTACACTGGACAAAATATCTGTAGACAGAGTATTATGACTGGAAAGGGGTCTCATACCCCAGACTTCATCTGGACCTAAAGGGTTGGGTTCTCCCATACCTGAACAGGTACTGGAACAGCTCTGAAGGATGTGTCTGACTCTCGTGCCTCACAGGGCTGTGGGTTCACACCAGAGGGTGACAGGGAAAATCATAAGTGGTCCGCAGACTGCCTTATATCACATTTACAAACCATAGGCTGAGGCATTTTTGTTGATTTTGTTTTTTCTTTTTAGGTGCAACTGGATTCTATTAGGAGGGGAGCAGCCTTATCAGGATCCATCAAGTCAGGGGACAAAACACCAACCAGAACAACACACTGACAAACTGCATAAAATAAACAAAAACAGTTTAAATTGTGTAAGCCTTCTTCTACAGTCTGTACAGTGTAGTAAACAATGGCACACAGAGTCACAGTACTAAGTAAAATTTACTTGTCAAATAGTGACAAAAAATCATATATATGCCCTTGAGTCAAATAGAAACAACAGCATAAATAAGAGTTTGCTTAGAGATTCCCTTGTCAGAAATGAAAAAAAGTCTCCACAGAAAATGCAAATAAAGTACTGTGGAGTAAAATCACAATTTAACAATAAAAAAACGTCTATAGCAGTGTTAAATCAGTGGTAAATATCATATAAATGAAGAAAAAAGTAAAAAAAATGCAATATTTTTCTGTAAGAACTTCCAGATGAAGCAGATAAACAACAGAGACAAGTGCCCTAGTGCTGAACTGACACCACATAGCTTCATTTTCCCAGCAGAATTCATAGAACACTTCAGAAATGCCCCATAACTGCCTAAAGGAAGTATTACGTATACAAACAACATAAAGTTAGAGTGACATTAACAGAAGTAGTTACTACTTAATAGCAAGAATATGAAAATAAAGTTAATACACACATACGTGTGTGTGCGTGTGTGTGCATGTGTGTGATTGTGCGTGAGTGTGTGTGTGTGCGTGTGTGTGCGTGTGCGTGTGTGTGTGTGCGTGTGTGTGTGTGTGTGTGTGTGTGTGTGTGTGTGTGTGTGTGTGTGTGTGTGTGTGTGTGTGTGTGTGTGTGTGTATGTGTATGTGTCTGGAGTCAGAGGAGGGGATTCTGAGCTTTGGAAAGCTGCCAGTGTGGGTTTGCACATAGACAGAACTCTCATGCCAGTGATGCCATCAACTAGGAAAACTACTCATGCACCAGTACAGTGGCCCAACGCTTCCTAGAATTCATCAGTTCCAATGCCCTGGACTAGCTCATTCTTACCTCCACTAGATGAAGCAACATCCTTGACCTGGTTATTACTAACATGAGCAACCATTACTCTACACCAATAGTCAATTCCTCCCTGGAAAGATCCGACCACAAACTAATCACCATGGAAATCCACATCTCACCCACATACCCCGCAAAGGTAACCACCATGAAAAACTTCTCCAAAGCTGACTTTGGGCTCCTAAAAACAGAGGTGGCTAACTTCACAGCACCCATGTCAATGGAAAATAGATGCATGACTGCCGAATCATACACCAGTGCACTGTATGAACACATACATAAATTCATGGAACTAGCCATAACCAACAGAACCAAGACGCTCTCCTCCCAAAAAAAAGAAGCTAGTCTGGTGGTCCTCTGCCAGTAATAAACTCTACAATAGAAGGTAGAAACTGTTGCCGAAAAAGGTGAAGTCCCAAGACTGGAAAAATTCCCTTATTAGCCTCAACAAAAAGTTGAGATCCTCTCATTAAAACCTCTAAAGCCAGCTATGAAGGCAGAATTGTAGCAGACACTAAAAACAACTACAAAGTCTTCTATAGTTATATCAAGAATCTCCACAGGAATACCCAGGTTTGCTCTGAGTTACTGTATAATGGTACCTCCTATACTGAGCCAACAGATATTGCCAACATACTGGCTGACAGATTCAGTGCTAACCTTAACCCCCCTCCCCTCCCAAAGGACCAATCACAATACCAAAGCAATGCCGGGCACCCAGAATTAGTGCAGCACAGGTTAAAGCTGCATTGTCCAAGGCCAAAAATACAGCTTTCATGGGACCCGGCAATATCCCTAGATGTGTTCAACATGAACTACAAAGTGAAATGACACCATATCAGTGTGCCCTCTTCAATCACAGCCTCACCTCAGGCTTTATCCTTAATCAATGGCACACTACTACAGTCATCCCTCTCCATAAAGGGGGAGTGACTATAGACCCTGGGAATTATCACCCCATTAGCCTGACAAGTGTAATATGTAAGGCTATGGAGCGCATCATCATGGACCTAATTAACAAGGATATAGGGAATCTCCAAATTCTAGATCCCCCGGAATTTGGTTTTGTGAAAGGTAGATCATGCCTGCTCAACCTGGTTGACTTCTCTGAGTCAGTCACCAGAGCTGTGGATGAGGGCAAGGCAGTTCATACAGCCTACCTTGATCTGGCCAAGGCCTTTGATACCATTCCCACCTCAGGAAATATTGATAAACTCACCAAACTAGGCATCAACCCCTATATCACTAGGTGGGATGCAAATTGGCTCACAGCTAGAACCCACAGTGTGAAAGTAGCTGACTCCAAATCAGACTGCCGACCAGTCATGAGTGGAGTCCCACAGGGATCAGTCCTGGGCCCTCTCCTGTTTGGCATCTACTTCTCAGAAGTCCAGGCCAACACGGAGGGATTCTGGCTGACCAAGTTAACAGATGACTGTAAGCTGGGAGCCATTATTAACTCACCAAGTGATGTAGGCATCCAATAGAAAGGCCTCACTGAGATCAATGACTGGTGTCGAAACCATGGCCTTAAGCTTAATGCCAAAAAATGCATCGTCATCCCCTTTGGTAAAAACTCAATTCCCACTAATTACCACATCAATGGGAGTCCACTGAACACAGAAGGCGTTATAAGAGATCTGGGGACACAGGTTGACCGAAGCCTCTCCTTCGACCACCACATTTCCACTGTGGTCAGAAAGTCCTTCTATGTGGCACATCTCATTACCAAGGGTTTTGCATCCAGGAAGAAAGAGGTCATCATCTCTCTCTACTCTTCCCTCATTTGGCCAATCATCGAGTATAATGCCCCATTTGGTATGTACCTCACTAGACACATGCAATAGCTGGAATCTTTTGAGATTTTAAGTATTTTGCTTCAGATTATTTGTTAAGTTTTTCTGCATTGCCGCCTACTTTTGAGCATTTTCTGGCTTGTTAAACTTGATTTCTGTGTTGGTAACTGTATTTAGAACACAACCTAGAGCTGATTACTGAATTTCCTGCCTGCACTTATTTTTAGAAACGTTTTTTTCTTAAAACTTGCATTTTATCTGTCTCTGGCCTAGCACTCAAGTGTGGGGTCATTTACTGCACTGTTCTAACTTGCTGATACTTGTGAACCTCTGCTTTCCTTAAAAAAACAAAAAAAAAAAAATCTTGCTTTTTTTCCACTTTTCTGAGATTTAAAAAAGTTCAGTTACAGATTTGCTGGTTTGAACTGTTTGTAAGTTTCTTGGAGGCCATTGTTTGATTGGGCTAAAGGGAAGTCTCTGTGTTCATCAGTGGCAGTGATAAACATTGAGCAGCCTGCCTGCCCCTGTGGGAGTGGTTACTGCCTTGAAACTGTAGTTTTATTGGCCATTTTGGGTCAATTCCAAACTCCTTGATCTCCCTCTCTTAAAACCATCTTTTGCGCATTTTTGCGCATAGCGCAACATCGGGCAGCGCCGCCTAATTGGGTTTAAACTATTCCTGGCTCCACAAAGTCTACTCTTCACTTTTTCCCTTAGAACTGCTCTATCTCTCAAATTAAACACCATATTCTCATTCTAAGGCCCCTCACTGTTCCAAATAAGTAATTTTACAAGTTAGCACTAATAAACCATAAGCACTACTTACTCTTATACTCTCTATGATTACCTTGTCCCCTATTGGTCCGTTTTAATTCAGTTCCCTATATTACTCTAGCATGTCCAAAGGTTAGTCAATGGTTTCCTCTCCAGTCCAGCTGGTGAATCTGGGAATTTTGAGGCAATGTTACAACTGTCTCATGTACATGGACAACCCTCTCCTCCTCCAAACAGGTTCAAATATATGTGAGAGATGCAACCATATAGCCAAACTGGAGGCTGAGCTCTCTCATCTCAAAACTGGTGTAACCAGTCAGGAGGAGAAGGTAACCTCACACAACACAATTCCAGTATCGCATTGTCCCACCACAACAGCGAACCAAACACATAAAAACACAAAAACATACTCGGAGGCTCTAAATAAAAATCTACCTAAGCAACAGAGACCTCCAAAGCAGACATCCAAGCAAACGCTACCCCAAAACAAAACACGTACAACACATAGCACACAAAGTCAGTGTGCCAATCAGTCACAGCCCTTAAGGCTGAATAACACACCTGATACTCTTGTAATAGGTGACTCTATTGTCAGACACACTGACATCCCGCTCACCAGGCTGAATAAAGAGAAGGTCACAGCGAGCTGCCTGTCGGGCGCTAGGATCTGCCACATAACGCAAGTACTCAGGTCACTCCAAAGCAAATACAAATATGACTTAGTCATTGTACATGCTGGCGTGAATGACCTGAGACGTACCTCCCTCGACTACATGAAAAGAGACATAGAGGAGCTCTCTGATTATGTAGCCCAGGCCGGTATGACCCTGACCTTGAGCAGCATCTTACTCTCACCTAGAATGATGCCACAGTATAAAGACAAAATGATCGATTTTAACAATTGGCTAAAATTTTGGTGTCATTCAAAGGGGATCCAGTGTCTGTCAGCCTGGGATGACATGCTCGACAAGCCACGTTGTTTCGCTAGGGACGGCTTGCACCAGTCACCCCTGGGCTTTCGGATATTGGCAAAGGCTCTTGCCACCCTCATAGTACCTTTTTTAGGCAAGGCTCAAAAGTCAAACCCACCTCCATAGACAGCACAAGGAATAAGAAACTAAGGGTAATGCTGCTAAACGCCTGAAGTCTTAACCTCAAGATGCATCCACTCGAAGCTCTCCTCAGTATGGAGAACATCGATATCTGTGCAGTGACAGAAACCTGGTTCAAGGCTCCAGAGAGCACCCCAGCACTACCAGGTTATACCTCATATCATGCTTTTCGGCCCCAAAACCCGGACCGAACCACAAAAGGAGGGGGAGTTTCCATATTTATCAAGGATATCCACACCTCCAGGTTAGTGGCATTGCACGAAGTATTGGGGACCATCCATGTGCAACTGACAGTGGGCAAGACTGCTTTTCAGTTTATAGCATCCTACAGACCACCCTCTCAAAGTCAGGAATCCCACTCAGCTTTCCTGAAAACATTGGAGAACATGAAGATCTCTCCGAACACCATTATATTGGGTGACTTCAATTACCCAAACATAGACTGGGAGTATTACTCAAGCCCCAGCACCTTAGCCCAAAGGTTCCTGGAATTTATAAACTCAAATGCTATGGAACAACTTGTCACCACTCCCACAAGAGGGGAAAACATACTAGACCTGATCATTACCAACATGGGGACTCTATGCTCCAGACCAGAAGTATATCCCTCATTGGTAAGATCAGACCATAAATTAATTTCACTAGATATCCACATCCCAACTCCACCCCCCAGCCCAGAAAACCACAGTGAAAAAATTCTCAAAACCGAAGTGGAATCTTTCAAGGCCCCAGGGCCAGTGGAAACTACGGCCCAAACTGCAGAATCCTATATAAACGCATTCTACGGACATCTCCAGGAATGCATGGATCATGCTATCCCAAACAAAATCAAGACCCAATCATCCAAAGGCAGGCGTCCAGTCTGGTGGACCCCAGCCATAAATAAACTGTACAACAGAAGGTGGAAGCTACTACATGATAGAGCAAAATCCCTAAAAGGGAAGGCATCTCTGATCAGTACTAGCAAAAAATTACGATCCCTCATAAAATCCTCCAAGGCCAGCTTCGAGAGAAAAATTGCACAGGACACTAAAGACAATCATAAGACTTTTTTCAGTTATGTTAGGAACCTGGGATGCAACTCCAAGACTTGTTCTGAGTTGATTCTAAGCGACAAAAAATACACTGAACCCACAGACATCGCCAATATCCTGGCAGACAGGTTCAGTGCAAACTTCTCCACCCCCTCCCCCCAAAAGAGCAAGTATCTATCCCGGCAGAGTGCAGCCTCCCCAAACATCTCTGATGCTCAGGTGAAGGCCGCCCTCTCCAAAGCAAAAAACACTGCTTCCATGGGACCAGATGGCGTCCCGGGTTGCGTCCTACATGAACTCCAAGAAGAACTAATCCCTCAAGTAAAACTGCAGTACAATCTCAGCCTCACTACAGGATATGTGCCCAAAGAATGGCGTACAGCAACAGTGGTCCCACTCCACAAAGGTGGCGCCTCTGCGGACCCTGGAAACTATCGCCCCATAAGCCTGACTAGCCTAGTCTGCAAGGCTATGGAGAGGATCATCATGGAACTCATAAACAAAGACATTGGGGACCTACAGACACTAGATCCTACCCAATTTGGCTTCGTCAAGGGCAGATCCTGCCTTTTGAACCTGGTCGACTTCTTCAAAACAGTCACCAAGGCCATAGATGAAGGGAAGGTAGTCCACACAGCCTATCTGGACCTTGCAAAGGCATTTGACACAATACCCCACTCGGGCATCATAGATAAGCTATCCAGCCTAAATATAAACCCCTATGTCACAAGATGGGTCGCAAACTGGCTCAAAGACAGAACCCACAGAGTCAGAGTTGCTGGAGCCATGTCAGACTCGAAACCGGTCACACATGGCATCCCACAAGGTTCTGTCCTGGGACCTCTCTTATTTGGTATTTACTTTTCTGAGGTACAGGCCAACGTGGGAGGACTATGGCTCACCAAGTTCACAGATGACTGCAAACTGGGCGCCATAATCGACTCTCCAGCTGACACAAACATCCTTCAAAAGGTCTCAGAGATGGATAACTGGTGCCAGAGCCATGGTCTAAAGCTAAATGCCAAAAAGTGTATAGTCATACCCTTTGGCAAAAACAATGTGCCCACAAATTACCACATAGGTGGCAACCCATTAAGTACAGAGAAAGTAATTAGGGATCAGGGGACCCAAGTTGATAGCAATCGCTCCTTTGACAACCACATTGCCAAAGTGGTTAGAAAGACCTTCTACATAGCCCACCTCATCATGAAAGGATTCACATCTAGATCAAGAGAGGAAATCGTGCCCCTTTATTCATCCCTCATCAGGCCCATCATAGAATACAATGCCCCCTTTGGGATGTACCTTACCCGACACCTGCAGCAATTAGAAAGACCCCAAAAGTACCTCACCAGGAGGATCAAGGGACTCAAACAGATGCCAAATGCTGCTCGGTTAAAAAAACTCCAGCTCTACTCAGTTGCATACCGCCTACTTCGAGGCGATCTATGCCTGACATATAAAGCTATGTCCAACCCAGAATTAATGGACATGCTCCACTCAGTAAATCTAAATCCCTTAGAGCCACGCGATCGAGGGACTTGAACCTCAGCACAAAAATAAATAGAACATGCTGGAGGGACAGATTCATAACCCAGAGGCTCCCTTCGCTCTGAAATAGAATTCCAATTCATGTTAGGCAGAGCACCTCACTGACTCTGTTCAAGAAGAATCTTGATGAGTGGATGGGGGATCGTAGGTTTGTCCTGGGGATTACTTCCGTGTCACTATTAGACAGAGGCACAGTAAACTAAACTTTAAAAAGGGCACAGTATACTCAAATCAAGGGGTGGCGTAAGCCAAACACAATCGGGCTAGGCTTATAAATGCCCCAGGGCAGATAGCCTAGTATGAACCTATGAACCAATGAACAAAAGTACCTCAAGAAGAGGATCCTAGGCCTTAAACACATGTATACATGGACAGACTCAAAAAACTCCAGCTATTCTCTGTCTCATATCGTCTACTAAGAGGCGATCTCTGCTTGACTTACAAAGCCATGTCTGACCCAGCTCTGTTAGAAATGCAATATCTAAAGAAATCTCAATCCCTCCATACCACACACTCCAGAGACCTCAACCTCATTACCACAATCAACAGAAGATGCTGGAGGGACAGGTTCATAACTCAGAGACTGTCCATGCTCTGGAATAGACTTTCCATACATGTCAAGCAGAAATCTTGATGAGTGGATGGGAAATAAAAAGTTCACCCCGGGGATCACTCTAGTGACTCTACTTGATAAAGGCACTGGGAACTAACGTTGGGTGGCACGATGCTAGGGCACTTCTATGGGCTAAGCTGGTAAGGTAGAAACGAAAAGAGCCAGCATTCAGTGACCTGAAACACTTTAATGGTAAAAAACCATAGAAAACAACAAAAGACACAGACCGGTTTCGGCCAGATCAAATCACAGCCTTCATCAGTGTAAAAAAAGAGAACATCAGTTGTTGAACCTTAAGTAAACCCATATATAATCTCATTGGTTGTATCAAAAATATTCATTCAGACCAGGTGGAAATAATCCACCCAGTTTCACAATCCATTTTTTCTCTTTGGTATTTAAAATAGAATGCCACCCTGTCTTATTAGTTCGGTTGCCTCAATAATCATAAAAGTGAACTTGGCAGATTTATGAACCAAATGATGTTTGTAGAGTGCGTTATTAGCCCTTTTGTTTTTAATATTGCTGATGTGCTCAGAAATTCTAATTCTAAATGGTCTGGAGGTTTGACCAACATAGAATGAACCACACTGGCATGTGGCCAAATACACCACCCAGTCACTACTACAGTTAGCAAAAAAATTGAGATCATAAACCAATGAGCAATTTCTGCTGGAAAACTGCTTGGATTTGTTCACCTTGTCACAGTTGGAACAGTGTCCACATGGGAAACAACCTATCAGTGGGTCACCTGTCAGTGTTGTCTGCAAAAATTGTGGATGTCCATCCATAGTACCATGTTTGTAGTGGTTGAAAAAAGAACCAAGGATTTTTCCTTTCCGAAATGAAAATATACATCTGTCAGGTATTATGTTTGCTAGTTCATGGTCACATTGCAAAATGTTCCAATGCCTATGTACACTCTGTATTAATTGGTCAGAATTCCTAGCGGAGGTAGTAGTAAACCTAAGGGGTATAGAATTTGTTTTGGTATGTTCCTTATAGTCCAGTAAATTTTGCCTATCTAAGGAATTAACTAGATTACTGGCACTTGAAACATAACCCATGCCATAACCCCTGGATCTAAATCTGTCAGTAAGATCCTTCCGCTGTAATTGAAATGAAGAATCATGAGAACAGATACGTTTTATCAGAATAAATTGTGATTTTGGGATATTGCGTACAACATGTGGTGGGTGGAAACTCGAGGCATGAAGGATGGTGTTGTACTCAGGATGCTTCCTGAATACTTCTGTGCCTAATGTATGATCAGGTAATCTAGTGATGGAAATATCTAAAAAAGTAATAGTGTTCCTATCATGATGAACAGTAAATTGTAGGCCCCAGATGTTATTGTTCAGATAAGATATGAACTCATGTAAGCCATGTATATCACCTTTCCATACCATCCAACAATTGTCTAAGTAACGTCTCCAGATGTCAATATATTCCAAAAAAGAATTGTTATGGCAATCGTAAATAATTTGTTGTTCTACAAAAGCCATAAATAAGTCCGCATAAATAGTGGCGAACGAAGCTCCCATGGCGGTACCCTTCATTTGCCAATAGCAATTATTCTGATAAAAGAAGACGGTACTTGTAAGGACAAATTTGGCTAATTCAACCAAAAAAGAGTTGAAAGTCAGTTGGTATAAACCCGCCTTATCCAACCAATAGGACAGAGCTTCCAAACCAGCCTGATGTGGAATGTTGGTATATAAAGTACTAACATCAAGAGTACACATCAACCAATCTTGCTCCAACTGACTATCTGAAATAATCTGTAAAACATTGGTGGTGTCATGTAATCTTGAACGTATCAAACTAAGTAAAGGCTTGAGATGTTTGGTGAGAAATAATGACAGAGGTTCCGTGATATACCCTCTACCTGAAACAATAGGTCTACCAGGGGGATTAATGGGGTCCTTGCGAACTTTGGGTAGAAAATAAATATATTGGGTTGATGGTGAACAAATCCAAGCAGTTTTCTAGCAGAAATTGCTCATTGGTTTATGATCTCAATTTTTTTGCTAACTGTAGTAGTGACTGGGTGGTGTATTTGGCCACATGTCAGTGTGGTTCATTCTATGTTGGTCAAACCCCCAGACCATTTAGAATTAGAATTTCTGAGCACATCAGTAATATTAAAAACAAAAGGGCTAATAACGCACTCTACAAACATCATTTGGTTCATAAATCTGCCAAGTTCACTTTTATGATTATTGATATTATACAAGGCAACAGAACTAATAAGACAGGGTGGGATTCTATTTTAAATACCAAAGAGAAAAATGGATTGTGAAACTGGGTGGATTATTTCCACCTGGTCTGAATAAATATTTTTGATACAACCAATGAGATTGTATATGGGTTTACTTAAGGTTCAATAACTGATGTTCTCTTTTTTTACACTGATGAAGGCTGTGATTTGATCTGGCCGAAACCGGTCTGTGTCTTTTGTTGTTTTCTATGGTTTTTACCATTAAAGTGTTTCAGGTCACTGAATGCTGGCTCTTTTCGTTTCTGCCTGATTTGTTTCTGTTTTGAGCCGTGCATCTGCTCACCGTGCAGGAGTTCCTTTTTTGATGTTACGCTTCCTCCTTCTTCCTGCTGGGGGCCTGTGATCCTGTTACGGACTGTCAGTTATTCTGCGGTCCCAAACCCATCTATATTTTGGTTCGTTTGGACATATATTTTTTACTAACACATTGGTTTTGTCTAAATTGACACTGTTTATCCAGGACTATCGTTTTGGTGCCTTTCTTTTTGGTTTATTAATTAAACTAGTTGATAAACCATCTGCTGGCGTCATACCAACATTTTCAGTGGTATTTTTCATCTACGTGGATTTTTGTCGAGCGGGCAGGAGTTGCTAGCATCTTTCGGCTGATATGCTGATCATTTCTGCTTCTAGTTTCCAGCTTTGTTAACAGCTGCAAGTTGTTGATGCTCTGGAAGGTTTATCCAGCAAGTTTTGCTACACTTAAGGGCTGTTGGATTTTGTTCACTATATAAGTCTGTGAACACAGGTACTGTTTATTTTATCTCAACTTTTTGTCATCGCTAAGAAGCAGTGATCATATCAAGACTTGGATGGGTTTTTTACCATTGTAATACAATGGACATATTTATTTAATAATCTATATTATGATTATTGTGGCTGTGTGGTTTACATTCTTTGGAACATTTATAAATATACACACACAGTCTTTTTCCTAATATTGCTTTTGCTTTTTTCATGTGTTTAATAGTATGTTCTGGTCGTTTGGTTAACAGTATTATGATCGGACAATTTGTCTTGTTGGGATCGGATATGGTGTGATAAACACATTCTGATTTTGCCACACTACAGATTTCTTTTTTTCTTGGGACTAAGCGATCTATGTGATGGGACTGCAAACTTCATTTTCTTGGATCAGTGGCTTATATGAAGGGACCAATGTTATCTACATGAGTCAGTGAACACTGATACTGTTTTCAATCCATTCACGTTTGCGTTTCAAGGAAGAAGTGGTTATATCAGCTTCTGGGATCCGTTTTTATACCATAATATTGTGGAACTATTTACATGATTATTTCACGCTAATTTGGTTGCAGTTGAAATGTCTCATACGTTCAGGATTATTTGAATTGTTGCTATTTGTTTGATATTTCATATTTAATAGTCATTTCATCTCATATATTTGCATCAGACTTTTTTGTTATGATATATTATTTATTAATTTTTGTCACTAATACTAATCAATGTTGGTAAGGATTGTAGATTCTTACCTAATTTTAGGAATTGGTGGTCTAATTTTTCACAGTTAAAATACATTACATGGTTTGACAAATGTATGTTTTAAGTTCATACAGGGTTAGTTAGGGTTTATGCTTCTCTCATAGTCATTTGGCTATCCAATACACATTATATTGGGATTTTATATAATCCTCTATATTTTTGAATTTTTCTTGATGCAGGATTTACAGACCAGCCAGCGTGGTTTATACTGACCATAAGAGATTGGTCTTTATATTTCATATTTTACTATACTGTTTTGTTGAATGTATCTTTTTTCCTCAGTCTCTTTTGAGTGAATTAGTTGTTGTACCGACCCATTGTTCAGTCATTTTCCTGTTTCAGCACTATGATCTGCCATATTGGCCTTAGCCATATTAGTACTCAAATTAATATTTGCTAGTGCACGGATTATCTCATCTATATATATTAGGGGCACAGCCGTAACTTCATTAATAATCTTTTTACGCCTTTTTTCTTTTAAGCTGTCATTGTCCCTCAATACTTTTACTAAACAGCTGGCGTAGTTTTGTACTATTATTGTCAGCAGCTATTGTGGACTATGGATCTTTCCAGTTTGGTAACAGGATTATCTGCAGATAGGGAGGACCTCAGAGCTTTTGGCTTGGGTTCTCTTCCACAGGAAAACTCAGTACTATGGATCAATCAGATTCAGAATCCATTTGTGCACTAGCATTTGAACAATTACATACACATCTCAGATCACTTAGATCAAACATTTGGCACTCTAAATTGTTTAAGGCCTATATGGCTAAAGGGATTGCCCCTAGAGGCTTGAGAATACGTATTCAACCCCATGTTGGGGTTGCTGACCAGAAACTCACTGAACAATGGTCTTCAATACAACAACAGGCAACTATGTCCTTTGTGGATGCTTTATCCAAGTTTTATGACAGAGTCATTGACTCGGAAATAGATACAGTCAACAAGCTGGTTGGTGATGTGAAACCCTTTGAAGGTGAAACCTTTTTCAATAAACAACTTAATAAAGTAGCGACAGACCTTAATATTTTAGAGAATCAACTACGCACCAGGAAACTTAAAAAATTTCAGAGGGATCAGGGTGACTATAAGAGTGCCAATCCCTTTACAAGTTACATCAAACAGGTTAGATTTACACCTAACTCCACAAGGACTCCCAAAAGAAAAATACCTTGCTCTATCCTTAAAAAATCGAGCCTAGCACCTGTCTCTTCAACTGAGGATATTTCATCATGCACTGATAATGAACTACAGTCAGTATCAGGATCACTGTCCCCCAAAAGGATACCGGGCCCAATCCCTTTAGGCCCAGATACCACCGGGGGGGGGGGGTAGGAAACACAGGAAGCATAACCAATATACAAGGTCTGTTGAAAATAGTCATGCAGAAATAAATGCCAATGTCAACAACAATGTTTTAAACCTGTTGGATTTTGTTTTATCACCCATTCAATTGTTGGTTTTGAATAAAGGACTTTCTTTTGTACCTGGCTTCATGATTTCTGAGGATATATTGGCTCAGGATGTGGTATCATTTTGTAGAAATCTCAATCTCAAACTGTTTTTGGTGATACTGGAAACTATAGTGGTGACAGATTTATATATCACAAATCCTCATTTAATCCACCTATGCATCCATTGGTACATCAGTTTCAAAATAGTATTCTCAAAGATCTTCATTTTCCAGATCTGATGTACGTTTCAAATCCAACAATATTTCCTTGGCTGAAAGGGAAGCTATTTTGGAACTACAGAATAATAAAAATATTGTTATTATTTCTGCTGACAAAGGTGGGGCTGTTGTTATTTTAAACTGGTGTGATTATGACAAAGAAGCAAATAGACAACTGTCGGATCAGAGATACTACTCTCCTATGGCCATTAATCCAACTTTCAGGTTCCAAAAACAAATTGAGGACTTCTTACTTTGGGCTAGGGATGAATTCATCATTACCAATGACACTGTACAACAGCTTATGGTTAAGGATCCATCAACCCAATATATTTATTTTCTACCCAAAGTTCACAAGGACCCCATTAATCCCCTGGTAGACCTATTGTTTCAGGTAGAGGGTATATCATGGAACCTCTGTCATTATTTCTCACCAAACATCTCAAGCCTTTACTTAGTTTGATGCGTTCAAGATTACATGACACCACCAATTTTTTACAGATTATTTTAGATAGTCAGTTGGAGCAAGATTGGTTGATGTGTACTCTTGATGTTAGCTCTTTATATACCAACATTCCACATCAGGCTGGTTTGGAAGCTCTGTCCTATTAGTTGGATAAGGCGGGTTTATACCAACCGACTTTCAATTCTTTTTTGGTTGAATTAGCCAAATTTGTCCTTACAAGTAACGTCTTCTTTTATCAGAATAATTGTTATTGGCAAATGAAGGGTACCGCCATGGGAGCTTCGTTCGCCCCTATTTATACGGACTAATTTATGGCTTTTGTAGAACAACAAATTATTTACGATTGCCATAACAATTCTTTTTTGGAATATATTGACATCTGGAGACGTTACTTGGACGACTGTTGGATGGTATGGAAAGGTGATATATATGGCTTACATGAGTTCATATCTTATCTGAACAATAACATCTGGGGCCTACAATTTACTGTTCATCATGATAGGAACACTATTACTTTTTTAGATGTTTCCATCACTAGATTACCTGATCATACATTAGGCACAGAAGTATTCAGGAAGCATCCTGAGTACAACACCATCCTTCATGCCTCGAGTTTCCACCCTCCACATGTTGTATGCATATCCCAAAATCACAATTTATTCGGATAAAACATATCTGTTCTCATGATTCTTCATTTCAATTACAGCGGAAGGATCTTACTGACAGATTTAGATCCAGGGTTCTGGCATGGGTTCTGTTTCAAGTGCCAGTAATCTAGTTAATTCCTTAGATAGGCAAAATTTACTGGACTATAAGGAACATACCAAAACAAATTCTATACCCCTTAGGTTTACTACTACCTCGCTAGGAATTCTGACCAATTAATACAGAGTGTACAAAGGCATTGGAACATTTTGCAATGTGACCATGAAGTAGCAAACATAATACCTGACAGATGTCTATTTTCATTTCGGAAAGGGAAAAACCTTGGTTCTTTTTTCAACCACTACAAACATGGTACTATGGATGGACATCCACAATTTTTGCAGACAACACTGACAGGTGACCCACTGATAGGTTGTTTCCCATGTGGCCACTGTTCCAACTGTGACAAGGTGAACAAATCCAAGCAGTTTTCCAGCAGAAATTGCTCATTGGTTTATGATCTCAATTTTTTTGCTAACTGTAGTAGTGACTGGGTGGTGTATTTGGCCACATGTCAGTGTGGTTCATTCTATGTTGGTCAAACCCCCAGACCATTTAGAATTAGAATTTCTGAGCACATCAGTAATATTAAAAACAAAAGGGCTAATAACGCACTCTACAAACATCATTTGGTTCATAAATCTGCCAAGTTCACTTTTATGATTATTGATATTATACAAGGCAACAGAACTAATAAGACAGGGTGGGATTCTATTTTAAATACCAAAGAGAAAAAATGGATTGTGAAACTGGGTGGATTATTTCCACCTGGTCTGAATAAATATTTTTGATACAACCAATGAGATTGTATATGGGTTTACTTAAGGTTCAACAACTGATGTTCTCTTTTTTTACACTGATGAAGGCTGTGATTTGATCTGGCCGAAACCGGTCTGTGTCTTTTGTTGTTTTCTATGGTTTTTACCATTAAAGTGTTTCAGGTCACTGAATGCTGGCTCTTTTCGTTTCTGCCTGATTTGTTTCTGTTTTGAGCCGTGCATCTGCTCACCGTGCAGGAGTTCCTTTTTTGATGTTACGCTTCCTCCTTCTTCCTGCTGGGGGCCTGTGATCCTGTTACAGACTGTCAGTTATTCTGCGGTCTCAAACCCATCTATATTTTGGTTCGTTTGGACATATATTTTTTACTAACACATTGGTTTTGTCTAAATTGACACTGTTTATCCAGGACTATCGTTTTGGTGCCTTTCTTTTTGGTTTATTAATTAAACTAGTTGATAAACCATCTGCTGGCGTCATACCAACATTTTCAGTGGTATTTTTCATCTACGTGGATTTTTGTCGAGCGGGCAGGAGTTGCTAGCATCTTTCGGCTGATATGCTGATCATTTCTGCTTCTAGTTTCCAGCTTTGTTAACAGCTGCAAGTTGTTGATGCTCTGGAAGGTTTATCCAGCAAGTTTTGCTACACTTAAGGGCTGTTGGATTTTGTTCACTATATAAGTCTGTGAACACAGGTACTGTTTATTTTATCTCAACTTTTTGTCATCGCTAAGAAGCAGTGATCATATCAAGACTTGGATGGGTTTTTTACCATTGTAATACAATGGACATATTTATTTAATAATCTATATTATGATTATTGTGGCTGTGTGGTTTACATTCTTTGGAACATTTATAAATATACACACACAGTCTTTTTCCTAATATTGCTTTTGCTTTTTTCATGTGTTTAATAGTATGTTCTGGTTGTTTGGTTAACAGTATTATGATCGGACAATTTGTCTTGTTGGGATCGGATATGGTGTGATAAACACATTCTGATTTTGCCACACTACAGATTTCTTTTTTCTTGGGACTAAGCGATCTATGTGATGGGACTGCAAACTTCATTTTCTTGGATCAGTGGCTTATATGAAGGGACCAATGTTATCTACATGAGTCAGTGAACACTGATACTGTTTTCAATCCATTCACGTTTGCGTTTCAAGGAAGAAGTGGTTATATCAGCTTCTGGGATCCGTTTTTATACCATAATATTGTGGAACTATTTACATGATTATTTCACGCTAATTTGGTTGCAGTTGAAATGTCTCATACGTTCAGGATTATTTGAATTGTTGCTATTTGTTTGATATTTCATATTTAATAGTCATTTCATCTCATATATTTGCATCAGACTTTTTTGTTATGATATATTATTTATTAATTTTTGTCACTAATACTAATCAATGTTGGTAAGGATTGTAGATTCTTACCTGATTTTAGGAATTGGTGGTCTAATTTTTCACAGTTAAAATACATTACATGGTTTGACAAATGTATGTTTTAAGTTCATACAGGGTTAGTTAGGGTTTATGCTTCTCTCATAGTCATTTGGCTATCCAATACACATTATATTGGGATTTTATATAATCCTCTATATTTTTGAATTTTTCTTGATGCAGGATTTACAGACCAGCCAGCGTGGTTTATACTGACCATAAGAGATTGGTCTTTATATTTCATATTTTACTATACTGTTTTGTTGAATGTATCTTTTTTCCTCAGTCTCTTTTGAGTGAATTAGTTGTTGTACCGACCCATTGTTCAGTCATTTTCCTGTTTCAGCACTATGATCTGCCATATTGGCCTTAGCCATATTAGTACTCAAATTAACATTTGCTAGTGCACGGATTATCTCATCTATATATATTAGGGGCACAGCCGTAACTTAATTAATAATCTTTATACGCCTTTTTTCTTTTAAGCTGTCATTGTCCCCTCAATACTTTTACTAAACAGCTGACGTAGTTTTGTACTATTATTGTCAGCAGCTATTGTGGACTATGGATCTTTCCAGTTTGGTAACAGGATTATCTGCAGATAGGGAGGACCTCAGAGCTTTTGGCTTGGGTTCTCTTCCACAGGAAAACTCCAGTACTATGGATCAATCAGATTCAGAATCCATTTGTGCACTAGCATTTGAACAATTACATACACATCTCAGATCACTTAGATCAAACATTTGGCACTCTAAATTGTTTAAGGCCTATATGGCTAAAGGGATTGCCCCTAGAGGCTTGAGAATACGTATTCAACCCCATGTTGGGGTTGCTGACCAGAAACTCACTGAACAATGGTCTTCAATACAACAACAGGCAACTATGTCCTTTGTGGATGCTTTATCCAAGTTTTATGACAGAGTCATTGACTCGGAAATAGATACAGTCAACAAGCTGGTTGGTGATGTGAAACCCTTTGAAGGTAAAACCTTTTTCAATAAACAACTTAATAAAGTAGCGACAGACCTTAATATTTTAGAGAATCAACTACGCACCAGGAAACTTAAAAAATTTCAGAGGGATCAGGGTGACTATAAGAGTGCCAATCCCTTTACAAGTTACATCAAACAGGTTAGATTTACACCTAACTCCACAAGGACTCCCAAAAGAAAAAGACCTTGCTCTATCCTTAAAAAATCGAGCCTAGCACCTGTCTCTTCAACTGAGGATATTTCATCATGCACTGATAATGAACTACAGTCAGTATCAGGATCACTGTCCCCCAAAAGGATACCGGGCCCAATCCCTTTAGGCCCAGATACCACCGGGGGGGGGGGGTAGGAAACACAGGAAGCATAACCAATATACAAGGTCTGTTGAAAATAGTCATGCAGAAATAAATGCCAATGTCAACAACAATGTTTTAAACCTGTTGGATTTTGTTTTATCACCCATTCAATTGTTGGTTTTGAATAAAGGACTTTCTTTTGTACCTGGCTTCATGATTTCTGAGGATATATTGGCTCAGGATGTGGTATCATTTTGTAGAAATCTCAATCTCAAACTGTTTTTGGTGATACTGGAAACTATAGTGGTGACAGATTTATATATCACAAATCCTCATTTAATCCACCTATGCATCCATTGGTACATCAGTTTCAAAATAGTATTCTCAAAGATCTTCATTTTTCCAGATCTGATGTACGTTTCAAATCCAACAATATTTCCTTGGCTGAAAGGGAAGCTATTTTGGAACTACAGAATAATAAAAATATTGTTATTATTTCTGCTGACAAAGGTGGGGCTGTTGTTATTTTAAACTGGTGTGATTATGACAAAGAAGCAAATAGACAACTGTCGGATCAGAGATACTACTCTCCTATGGCCATTAATCCAACTTTCAGGTTCCAAAAACAAATTGAGGACTTCTTACTTTGGGCTAGGGATGAATTCATCATTACCAATGACACTGTACAACAGCTTATGGTTAAGGATCCATCAACCCAATATATTTATTTTCTACCCAAAGTTCACAAGGACCCCATTAATCCCCCTGGTAGACCTATTGTTTCAGGTAGAGGGTATATCATGGAACCTCTGTCATTATTTCTCACCAAACATCTCAAGCCTTTACTTAGTTTGATGCGTTCAAGATTACATGACACCACCAATTTTTTACAGATTATTTTAGATAGTCAGTTGGAGCAAGATTGGTTGATGTGTACTCTTGATGTTAGCTCTTTATATACCAACATTCCACATCAGGCTGGTTTGGAAGCTCTGTCCTATTAGTTGGATAAGGCGGGTTTATACCAACCGACTTTCAATTCTTTTTTGGTTGAATTAGCCAAATTTGTCCTTACAAGTAACGTCTTCTTTTATCAGAATAATTGTTATTGGCAAATGAAGGGTACCGCCATGGGAGCTTCGTTCGCCCCTATTTATACGGACTAATTTATGGCTTTTGTAGAACAACAAATTATTTACGATTGCCATAACAATTCTTTTTTGGAATATATTGACATCTGGAGACGTTACTTGGACGACTGTTGGATGGTATGGAAAGGTGATATATATGGCTTACATGAGTTCATATCTTATCTGAACAATAACATCTGGGGCCTACAATTTACTGTTCATCATGATAGGAACACTATTACTTTTTTAGATGTTTCCATCACTAGATTACCTGATCATACATTAGGCACAGAAGTATTCAGGAAGCATCCTGAGTACAACACCATCCTTCATGCCTCGAGTTTCCACCCTCCACATGTTGTACGCAATATCCCAAAATCACAATTTATTCGGATAAAACATATCTGTTCTCATGATTCTTCATTTCAATTACAGCGGAAGGATCTTACTGACAGATTTAGATCCAGGGGTTCTGGCATGGGTTCTGTTTCAAGTGCCAGTAATCTAGTTAATTCCTTAGATAGGCAAAATTTACTGGACTATAAGGAACATACCAAAACAAATTCTATACCCCTTAGGTTTACTACTACCTACGCTAGGAATTCTGACCAATTAATACAGAGTGTACAAAGGCATTGGAACATTTTGCAATGTGACCATGAAGTAGCAAACATAATACCTGACAGATGTCTATTTTCATTTCGGAAAGGGAAAAACCTTGGTTCTTTTTTCAACCACTACAAACATGGTACTATGGATGGACATCCACAATTTTTGCAGACAACACTGACAGGTGACCCACTGATAGGTTGTTTCCCATGTGGACACTGTTCCAACTGTGACAAGGTGAACAAATCCAAGCAGTTTTCCAGCAGAAATTGCTCATTGGTTTATGATCTCAATTGTTTTGCTAACTGTAGTAGTGACTGGGTGGTGTATTTGGCCACATGTCAGTGTGGTTCATTCTATGTTGGTCAAACCTCCAGACCATTTAGAATTAGAATTTCTGAGCACATTAGCAATATTAAAAACAAAAGGGCTAATAACGCACTCAACAAACATCATTTGGTTCATAAATCTGCCAAGTTCTCTTTTATGATTATTGATATTATACAAGGTAACAGATCTAATAAGACAGGGTGGCATTCTATTTTAAATACCAAAGAGAAAAAATGGATTGTGAAACTGGGTGGATTATTTCCACCTGGTCTGAATGAATATTTTTGATACAACCAATGAGATTGTATATGGGTTTACTTAAGGTTCAACAACTGATGTTCTCTTTTTTTACACTGATGAAGGCTGTGATTTGATCTGGCCGAAACTGGTCTGTGTCTTTTGTTGTTTTCTATGGTTTTTACCATTAAAGTGTTTCAGGTCACTGAATGCTGGCTCTTTTCGTTTCTGCCTGATTTGTTTCTGTTTTGAGCCGTGCATCTGCTCACCGTGCAGGAGTTCCTTTTTTGATGTTAAGCTGGTAAGGTGCCACACTGGCACCTTACCAGACTCTATCAGTGATCACTTCATCCACAGAGCAACCCCCTCCTCTCCTCATCTACACAAATATATCCATACTCAGAATCTCATCAACTTTAACACTACAACTTTTTCCAGTTCTCTCAAACTGATAAATTGGGACACTCTAAAAACTCTACCTCTAGACAGTGCCGTCAAATTCTTCAACTCAACTTTCTTAGATACTATTAACTCCCAAGCCCCTCAAAGAATAAAACGTATAAAAACCAATTCCACCCCTTGGCTTAGTAAATATACTAAAACACTCATGCAACAAAGAGACAAGACATGGAAACTCTACCATCGTAATAGGCACCCTGACACCCTTTTTAAATATAAACAACTCTGCAACTTAGCCAAAAAATGTATCATACAAGACAAAAAAGCATGCTATATTAAACTCCAGTCTAACCACTCCTCTAACCCCAAACAGTTCTAGAAATCCATCAACTCACTTCTCAACCCAGGCACCAAAAACAACCCTTGTCCTGACACTAGTAAACCTGACCCAGTGATAGCTACTGTGTTCAACTCCTTCTTTACTAACTCTATGGTAGAGCTCACGAAAACATTCCCAAACAACCTCCCCCCAAATCAAACCCTCTGCCCAACCTTCCACCCCAAACTCACCTCCCATATTCCACCTGAAACCCATCCCCATCTCATACATAAAAAACTTCTCTCTAAGCTTAAGCCTTGCTCCAATGCCCCTGACAATATCCCCTCACTCTTTTTAAGAATTGCAGCAGACAGCATCGCCAACCCCATTAGTATACTCATCAACACAGCCATACAAGAATCAAATGTCCCCAAACTGTGGCATGCAGCCTTTATCCTACCCCTCCATAAAGGAGACAAAAATAATAACATCTCCAACTTCCGACCCATAGCGATTCTCTCCCCTATTTCAAAAAGTCTTGAGAAATGCATCCACCTCCAGCTCATGCCATTCATTACACATAACCAACTCCTCACCCCAACACAACATGGGTTCCGTCCTGGCCATAGCACAATAACAGCTCTTCTCTCTTTTCTAGACATCATAAACTGGGTTCTTATTAGAAGCTTGAAGTTCCTGTTCAGCGAATATGAAAAGAGCAACATTTATTGTGAGAACACGAAAACAGCGAACGTTTAAAACCGGGAAATTCGAAATGTCGATTTGTCATAGTTGGCCTGTCTGCGGTATAGCTCCGTAAGGTAAGTTGCGATAGTTACGGACCTTAGGGTTAGGGTGCGGGTTAAGGTAAGTGCATTGATAGGTAATGTATGTAAGGTTTAATGTAGGGTAAGAAGTAAGGTTTTGTTAAGTGTATGTGTGTGGATTATTTATTTTGTTTGGGTAGATCTCTGTAGGGTACGTGTGCGATAGTTACAGACCTTAGGGTTAGTGTGCAGGTTAAGGTAAGTGCATAGATATAGTGTATGTATGTGGTTTATTTATTTTGTTTGGGTAGGTAGTATGTCGCAGGCGTTGGGGTTGGCCGAGTATGACGATTCGTGATTTTAAATTTCATGGTTTATGGCGTTCGGTGTATTCATGGTTTGGTAAATATGTGTCACTCTTTTCGTATTTGCTGAACAGGTCCTTCAAGCTTATAATATGAACCCCATAAACCATGCCCGTGACTCCGGAGAACTTGTATCCACAGTCCTCCTTTACCTCTCCAAGGCTTTTGGCACAGTCTCCCATACCCACCTTCTTCACCACCTTTCCAATCTTAACCTCTCACAAAACACCATTACCTGGTTCAGCAGCTACCTCTCTGAATGATCTCAGGCATTAAAATGGAAGACTGGCACCTCAGCCTTCCTTCCCACCCCAACCATGGTACCCAAGGGATCCATTCTTGGCCCTATGCTCTTCAATATCTTCATTAATGATTTCCATGCAGCCATTCCTAACACTAAGATAGTACAATATGCAGATGACTCAACTTTAGTTTGCTCTGCATCAAACCTCCCCGAGCTCCAAACAAAAACTCAAACTGCCTTCTCAACTACTGAGAACTGGATGCTCCAAAATCACATCTCTTTGAATGCCAACAAATCAAAGATCCTTCTATTCTCTCCCTCAAAATCTGTCCACCTAGACAAAACCTCTTTCAAGATTACAAGCCTTGCCAACTCCACTATAGAAGTTGTTCCTTTTGCTAAACTTCTTCGAGTTACTATTGACAAACACCTAAAATTCGATACCCATATTCAGCTAAATATAAAGAAAACTCATCAGAAACTTGGCATGCTGCACATAAACTCCCACTTCCTCTCCCCCTCAACAAGACAGACCCTCGCCACTACCTTCTTACTACCTTCACTAATGTTTGGTGCTCTCCTACTAACCAACCTATCTTCCTCCATCTCTTCTAAACTAGAATCCTGTTACAATAAAATCTCAAAGTTCGCCACCACTTCCAAATACTCCACACACCACTGTAAACCTCTCCACAAGCTGCAATGGCTAGAACTCCCAAACTACCTTGCCTACCTCCAACTCATCACCACTCACAAGCTTATTTTCAAACCAACTATATGCCCAGCACTAACAAACATCTTAACATTATACACCCCAAACAGAACTCTAAGATCTACCCACCAAAATCTAATCTCTGTTTATAAACCAAACCGTCCTGCTGGTCAACTTCTCCTATCCTTTTCTGTCGCCAGAGAATGTCATTCTCTCCCTCCATCTCTAAGAATTTCTGAGAACTCTGAACACTTCAAAACCCAGCTGCATTCTTACCTCTCCCAAATATGGAAATGCAATTGCACTCCACCTACCTAACCTGCTTAATACATAAATACTTTATAACACACAAAGTTTGTTCTTCCTTACACACTATTGATTAACCCTATGTACTGCCTTCATGCTAATGCTACCTCTATACCACTCTCAGATGATTTAAACCTCTGTATTAATTTAATTCATGCTAATATTCATGCACAAAGAACTCATCCATGCTAATGTTACTT
Organism: Protopterus annectens; assembly: GCF_019279795.1. Classification (NCBI taxonomy): domain Eukaryota; kingdom Metazoa; phylum Chordata; order Ceratodontiformes; family Protopteridae; genus Protopterus; species Protopterus annectens. The sequence goes on from NC_056741.1 coordinate 43,871,624, forward strand.
CTATATCATTCTCAGATTATTTAAACCTCTGTATTAATTTAACCTTGTACTACTGTTCTCAACCACTAAACATGCAAATATGCTTTACATCCTTCTCTAAGCTGCTGTTTAACTTTTGTTTAGTTTTTGCTATTTTGTGCATAAAATTTGCTTAGTTTGTTTCTGTTTCCACTATGTATTGTACTTCATATTATGGAGCTTGTACTATGTATTATTGGAGCTTTTCTCCACGGGCCTCCACTGAAAATGGGCTCTTTGAGCCCAGTAGACCTCCCTGGTCATCAAACTGGAAATACATAAATAAATAACAGCACCAGGGCCATTAGCCTGGTACACACCTATGAACCTTGAACCTATGAATGATGAACGTATAATTATATGTAACAACTGTTGGCAGTATATGGTGATATACAGTTTTAAATATGCTGTCTGGCTACTGGAAGTTGAATATCGTGTGGTATTATATATGCTTTTTGGCTTTAGGAAGTTACATGTTATGTGTCAAACCTTCTAAAAGCAGTCTGACTAAACGGCTCATAGAGGCTAAGAACCCATCTACGTTGTTTGTGTTGTGGAAGAAGCAGTCTAATAAATATATAAACATTAGTTAGCAAGAAGTGAAGGACTATATTTGTAGAAGTGAAGAAATATGCTTGTTTTCATGAATTTATGTGTTACAAAATAAAGAAATATCTGCTGCTGTCATATGTATATATACATCACGCCTCCTCACCTCCTAACCCTAAAAGACAGCCACCTTCTGTGTGCCATTCTGATGTCAGATTCAGACAAAGCTGAAAAAAGTAACATAACATATTTGTTGTCACATATATTAAAACAGCATTATTCTTTATTCTGCATCAAAAGATAGCCACTTGTATATTCATCAGATGTTTGTTTGTGAAGAAAATGAAAAAAAAGATTACAATAATGTTTCCAGTTTGTTCAGGCTGTAGCAACCCTCTGTGCACCCCTCTGAAGCCTGTGAGGAAAGTTAAAAAAATAATAACTTCAATGTCCCTGGCCCCACACAAGATATAATGAATTCTGAAGTTTGGGTTTTGGGTAGAATGTTAAAGAAATAATGACAATATCCCCAGCCCCCACACAATTCTCTGTTCGTCTATGAGCTGGGTTAGTTTTAGACTAGGTGGGGTTCAGGGCAGAGGTGACAATTAAGTCTTTGTCAAAATCAACTTATACAGCCTTGGTGTCGGCTCCAAGGATTTCTGAGTATTGTGCGATGCATTTTATTTATTTTTTTTACTTATTTATTTATCCTTTTGTTGACCAGGTTAGTCCCAATAAGTTAGTAGCCTCTTTCCAGGGAGACCCAATATGGTATTTATACTACTAGAGGAAATTTGGCCAGAGCATTAGGGAACTTCCTCAGTTGCGAATGGGACCCATTTTGTAGAAGCATTCCTGTTTCTGTTCCAGGTGCAGAGGCAGCCTAGAGAAACAGGGAGACAGATAGAGAGAGAGAGAGAAAGAGAGAGAGAGAGTAGGAGATGATGCAGAGGTGAGATAAAAGGAAGAGAAAGCAAATATTGAGACTGGAAAATGTGTGCTGGATCATGTAGAGATGTTACAAAGAAGTCTATTTGATGTGTACCAACACCTTTGCCCAATGGTTCTTGGAATTCATAAATTCCAATGCCCTGGATCAACTAATCCTTAGTCCCACCAGGGGCTCCAGTATCCTAGACCTGATCATTACCAACATGGGAAATCGATGCTCCACACCTATGATCACCACGTCATTGGTCAGGTCTGACCATAACCTAATCACCCTTGACATCCACATCCCACCCCCAACCCCCAGTAAGGAAACCTCCGTAAAAAACTTCTCCAAATCCAATTTCATGCTACTCAAGTCAGAAGTGACAAACTTCATGACACCCATGAAGACAGGAACAGAAAGTTCGACTGCTGAATCCTACACTAAGGCACTGTACGAGCACATCCACTCGTGCATGAATCGTGCCATCCCCAATAGAACCAAGATTCTCTCCTCCAAAAAAAAGAAGCCAATCTGCTGGTCCCTTGCCATAAACAAACTTTACAACAAAAGGAAGAAACTGTTGCAGAAAAGAGGAAAATCCCAGGATGCAAAAAAACTCCCTTACCAGCCTCAGTAAGAAGCTGAGATCCATCATAAAATCCTCCAAAGCTAGTTACGAAAATAAAATTGCCAAAGATTCCAAAGACAACCACAAGGCATTCTATAGCTATGTCAAGAATCTAAATGGCAATGCTCAGATCTGCTCTGAGCTACAACAGAATGGCATGAAATATACTGATCCCAAGGATATTGCCAATATCCTGGCAGATCAATTCAGTGCAAACTTCACCCCCCTCTCAACCCCTAAACGGCCCATCTCAATACCAAAAGATTGCCAAATTCCGGTAATAATGGCCACACAGGTAAAAAACTCACTCTCCAAAGCTAAGAATACAGCATCCATGGGACCAGACGACGTCCCAGGCTGTGTACTACATGAACTACAAAATGAACTGGCACCTCACCATATTTAATTATAGCCTCACCTCAGGCTTTGTGGCAGTGAGTGGCACACAGCTACAGTTATCCCACTCCACAAGGAGGGATCCACCCTGGATCCTGGGAACTACTGCCCCATCAGTCTGACGAGCCTGATCTGCAAGGCCATGGAATGTATTATCATGGAACTTATAAACAAAGACATTGGCAACTTTCAAACACTGGACCCCACACAGTTTGGGTTCATGAAGGGCTGATCTTGTCTCCTGAACCTGATTGACTTCTTCAAATCAGTCTCTAGAGTTGTGAACAAGAGTAAGGTGGTCGACACAGCCTATCTGGACCATGCCAAGGCTTTCAACACCATCCCCCATGCTGGAATCATAGATAAACTTACTAAGCTAGGCATTAATCCCTATGTCACTCCATGGGTTGCCAACTGGCTTACTGACAGAACCCACACTGTAAAAGTAGCCGACTCCAAATCCAGCTCCAGACAAGTGACAAGTGGAATAGCTCAGGGTTCAATCCTGGGACCGCTCTTGTTTGGCATCTACTTTTCTGAAGTACAGGCCAACACTAAGGGACTCTGGCTAACAAAGTTCACAGATGACTGTAAACTGGGAGCCATTATTGAATCCCCAAATGATCCGGGCACAAAATCGAATCAGATCAAGCAGCCGGGGGAGACGAAAAAGAAAGTACTCAGAAGAAAACATGGAGGTAAGGAGAAAACAGAGGAATTGACTGATTTGATATTTAACTTATCCAGTCATTCGCTGAATGAATTTGAGACTAGCCTTTTAAACAAAGGCCTTTCATTTGTTCCGTCACAGTTGAGTAATATATCGGAACTGTTGATTGATTTACGTATGTTCTGCAGAAACGTCTCACTGAAAATACTCTTTAAGGACAATAACAAGAGTGATATGGACAATAGAAATAATTTTAGAAAATTGAGTGTATTTGTACCTGAAATGCCAAATGTTGTTAATTGTTTTATGCAAGTTTGTGAAAATGAATTTTACAGCTATTTTTCTAGTTCTTTAGATATTGATAAGAAATATCATATATATTATAATTTAAGCTATAATGAAAAAATGGCACTTAAAAATTTATCGAAAGACAAAAGCATCATTCTCAAACCAGCTGACAAGGGTGGTGGACTTGTTCTAATGGACACCACCTTTTACAATGAATTAATGTCAGAAATGCTGTCTGACTTAGACAAGTATATAACGATAAGTGATTCTGAGCTGGACAGATTAATTTTTCGTGTACATGATACCCTGTATGATATGCTAATGTGTAGGCAGTTAAACAAGGAATTTTATGACTACTGCCTTATAGAATGCCCGCTAATTCCATTAATAAAGGGACTCCCGAAAATACATAAGCAACAATTTCCCCCTCCTATGCGACCTATAGTGGCAGGGAGTAAATGGTTGACAGAAAATATATCTGTCTATTTAGAGTCCAAGCTAGGAGTTTTAGTAAAAAGTATACCGACAATACTGAGAGACACTCAACAGCTATTAAATGACCTAACTTTAATAGAACATGACATAGCTACAACATCATCTTTACTCCTAGTTGCCATGGATGTTAACAACCTGTTCACGGTAATACCAAATGAATACGGAATAGAGGCGATAAGGGAAGTAATGTGCAGAGAAACTATTATTGATAAGGACACACAATTACTCATTGGTACTTTACTAGACATAGTACTCAATAGCAATGTCTTTTCTTTTAATAATAAATTATACAGACAGGTATGAAGGGTTGCGATGGGCACCCCCTGTGCCAATTCATTTGCAAATCTTGTTATGCATAATTGGGAATATCATCATGTCCTTAACAGTGAATACAAACAGAATATTACACTTTATAGACGTTTCGTAGATGATATTCTGATTCTATGGAGAGGAGATACCGATTCCCTGTTAAAATTTTGTAAATACTTGGAGTCAACTACTGAATTTCTAAGATTTACAATGGAATTCTCCAGCACCACAATTAATTACTTGGATATTACTATATCTTTTAATCCTGAATATGAACTTGTTACCAGGATTTATAGAAAGAAGTGCTGGAAGAACGCCATTTTACAATACAGCAGTATGCACCCAAGACATGTTTTTGCTAACATAGTCAGAAATCAATATATGAGAATATGCAGACTCTGTAATAATATAATAGAAAGAAATCAGGAACTATCAAATATGAAAAACTTATTTATAATGAGAGGCTATCCTATAGCTCTATTAGAAGAGAGCAGTAGTAGCATTTTGTCAACAACTAATGATGTATACAATCAAATTGCTTACAATTTTAGATATAAAACAGGTTTTAAAACAAAAAGAACTAAGACTAATTATCAACGTAAATCAGCATCAGAAGCATTGAGCTATCAGGAATCTGCATTTTATGTTCCATTTGTAACTAGGTATACCAGTGACAATTACTATATCACTCATATTATTAAGAGTAATTGGAACATATTAACAGTGAACCAAGATGTTAAGAAAGTAGTGGGTATAAAGCCCAGTTTTTGCTATAAAAACAGCAAGAACTTAAAGAGACTCCTGTGCAATGATAAATTACTTAAAGAGAATGAAATAGATAGAGCAAGGCATATAGGGACTATACCCTGCCATAAATGTAATATGTGCAAACATATTCTAACAGATAACCATTTTTATATACCAGATCTTGGTCAAGATTACTATTTTAATGTACAAGCAACTTGTGAGACTACTAATGTCATCTACCTGGCTACATGTAATGATTGTCAGGCATACTATGTAGGTCTAACCACTAGAAAATTAAAGAATCGCATTTACAATCATATATATGAAATGAGGAAACAGATATTAACTAATGCATTAGCCAAGCACATTAATGAATACCATGATCATAAATTCTATTTTCGGGTTATAGATGTGGTTAGACGAGTAAAAAGAGGAGGAGATAATATGACATTTATTGAAAATGTTGAACTTGAATGGATTCTGAAGCTCAAAGCTCACATACCTCCAGGATTAAACAGTATAGTTAGTCTGAAACCTGTTTTGGCATTGAGATAATATATGCATTTATATACATTTATATATTGTTGTATATTCTTAGACATTGCACACCAAGGCTGCCTTTGGCAGTAGGATGGCTTTAGTCTTAACAATTGCTTGATTATTGTAGCAAAAAATGTACATATATATAGACTGAACTCATATTTCTATGACCTTTAAACATAGCACTCACCATTAACTTATTAGTTCATTTTTTGCTTTGATGGATCTAGTTATGTATTACACATCTTTTTAAAAATTTTTATTCACAGTCAGTATTATATATATAAGTTTTATGTATTTATAAACCATCAATTCTGTATAGATATACTTATATCTGTAATGTATTATAGAGCTAACAACACGATGTAATAAGCTATATACATTTACTATGAATAAGTTTATATTATTATTATTTTTTATATACATACACACTTTTATACTTATTCAGTATCAAAAGTTTAATGACATAACACATCATTATCTAGTATAGTTTATTTTCTAACTATAGGCTTTTTTCTATATTTATTCTATATTTATAATGTTTTAATATAATTAGAATAATATCCAAATATTTAAATATTTATCTGTTTGTAACAAGATGAGTTCCTAGAATGACCATCGGATATGGAATGTATTTGTATAACAAAACATGACTATGCAGTACAAAGACAAAATAGAGTGAGTGCTCTTTAAAGAGATCTTAAATGAAGATAAGCAAGTTTTAATAATTATTAATTAATTAAGAAAAAGAGCGGGAAGTTAATTAATTATTCTTGCTATATAAACATGTGATTTTCTGCATTGAATTACAACCTGAAGAAGCATACAGGACTGTATGCGAAAGCGCTTGTGTTTTAATAAAGAGTTTTTATACTTCTACTGCATCGTGGTGATCTACGTTTTGGTATCTCCTGGCACTCTCCAAAGCTAAGAATACAGCATCCATGGGACCAGACGACATCCCAGGCTGTGTACTACCTGAACTACAAAATGAACTGGCACCTCACCATATTTAATTATAGCCTCACCTCAGGCTTTGTGGCCAGTGAGTGGTACACAGCTACAGTTATCCCACTCCACAAGGAGGGATCCACCCTGGATCCCGGGAACTACTGCCCCATCAGTCTGACGAGCCTGATCTGCAAGGCCATGGAATGTATTATCATGGAACTTATAAACAAAGACATTGGCAACTTTCAAACACTGGACCCCACACAGTTTGGGTTCATGAAGGGCTGATCTTGTCTCCTGAACCTGATTGACTTCTTCAAATCAGTCTCTAGAGTTGTGAACAAGAGTAAGGTGGTCGACACAGCCTATCTGGACCACGCCAAGGCCTTCAACACCATCCCCCATGCTGGAATCATAGATAAACTTACTAAGCTAGGCATTAATCTCTATGTCACTCCATGGGTTGCCAACTGGCTTACTGACAGAACCCACACTGTAAAAGTAGCCGACTCCAAATCCAGCTCCAGACAAGTGACAAGTGGAGTAGCTCAGGGTTCAGTCCTGGGACCGCTCTTGTTTGGCATCTACTTCTCTGAAGTACAGGCCAACACTAAGGGACTCTGGCTAACAAAGTTCACAGATTACTGTAAACTGGGAGCCATTATTGAATCCCCAAATGATGTGGATATTCTACAAAAGGGCATTACAGAAACAGATGCTTGGTGCCAGAGCCATGGGCTCAAGGATAATGCCAAGAAATGTATAGTTATCCCCTTTGGGAAAAAACATGCACCTGTGAATTACCACATAGGTGGCAGTACACTAAACACCAAAAGTGTGATAAGAGACTTAGGGACACAGGTGGACAGTGGTCTCACCTTTGATAACCACATCACCACAATTGTTAGGAAATCCTTCTATGTGGCATACCTCATCACTGAGGGCTTTTCATCCAGAAAAAAGGAGGTCATTGTCCCACTGTACTCATTAGACCCATTATAGAATACAATGCCCCATTTGGTATGTACCTCTCAAGACATCTGCAACAACTGGAAAGGCCACAGAAATACCTCACTAAAAGAATCACAGGCCTAAAGCAGATGTCCTATGCTGACCATCTAAAAAACTCCACCTACACTCTGTCGCATATCATCTACTCAGAGGCAATCTCTGCTTAACTTACAAGGCCATATCAAACCCAGAGCTGTTGGACATGCTACACTTAAAGAAATCCCAATCCCTCAGGGACTCACTCTCCAGGGATCTAAACCTTGTCATCACAATGAACAAAACATGCTGGGATAGGTTCCTGACCTAGAGACTCCCTAGACTCTGGAATAGACTGCCCATACATGTCAAGCAGAGCGCCTCTTTGGCCCACTTCAAAAGGAACCTTGATGATTGGATGGGAGATAGGAAATTCACCACGGAGATCACGTCAGTCACCCTGCTAGACAGGGGTCCAGGGAAGTAAATACTGTGGGAAGAAATAACCAGGGAATTGTTACGGCTAGGCTTGTATAGACCCTAGGGCCGATAGCCTAGTACCAACCTATGAACCTATGAACCTATGGAGAAGAGTCAGCAAATGATGGATGTATAATTACAGTCCTCCAGTCAGGAGGGATGCAGGATGATTTACGTAAAGGAATTGTGGTGCAGAGTGAGCCAGGAAATGAGGGAGATGTTTCCTGGGGGACATTAAGGAGAAAATGCAAAATGATGATGCAGAGACAATACTGAGGAAGAAGAAAAGAAAACATGCAGAGAAAGTAAAAGAAAGCAAAAGGAGAGTAGCAGAAAAGAAGGCAGAAGAAAATGAAAAATGAAGTACATGGTAAGGATTCAAAGTAAAGAAGACAAAGAAATGGACAGGTATGAAGTGTGGGACAATTTAATAACTCCTTTGGGTGTAAAAGCACATGGGGTTAGAGCATTTATTCTTACTAACAAAGAGACATTTTGTGACATTATATTTGAGACTGTTTTTCAATGAAAATTTTTCCTGGAGAACATGAAAAAGAAGGACTGTAACCCATGGAATCTTTATGTGATAAAAAACATTTAAGAGGGAAACAAAAAAGAAAATTTGTGTACAATTTTAAAGAGAGGTAGAAAGAGAGACTTTGAAAGGACATTTGAAATCTTTATGTAAAGCTGTACTGGACATAGCAAACATTTATGACAAAAGGGGTTTATGGACTGGTGGCTGGGACTGTAATATTGTGTTAAAAATAGGAAGAGAAAATTATACATGTACCAAGCAGAATACATTTGGAGTGGAACAGGGGTGTTGTAAAATACCGAGGACAACCCAAAATATGTTTTTTGTGGGAAAAAGGAACATTTGTTAAGCAACTGTGGCAAAGGAAAGTTATATTTGTGGGGAAATGGGGCATGATGCAAAAAATGTGAGCTGGAATTTTATAAATGTAACAAAATTGGACATTTATAGGTGGACTGCAAAAATGAAAATAATACTAAGGAAAGAGAAAAAGAAAGAGAAGAAAACTAGATGAGACAAAGAAGATATAGAAGAAGGTTCTGAAATAAGTGATGAAGAAGACATAAACTGGGAGGTAGTAAAAGAGAAGAAAAGAAAAATAATTCTATTGGTAAAACAGTAAAAGACAGAAAAAGAAAATTTAAAGGCACAAGTGCCAAAGAAAAAAAAGGAAAGGGAATGGATGAAAAAGGAGATATTTACAGCTAATGACTGGGGCTTGGTGTAATGGTTAAGGTGTTTGACTCATAGACACAAGGTACAGTGTTTGATTCCCACCTCCGGGAAGGAAACTGCCTACTCTAGGTCTGAACTTATGAAACCATCATAACAAAGAAAAGGGAAATGAAAACTTAGACTGTTTTCTGTAAATGTGAATATTATTAAGAATATAATAAGAAGAATAGAAATGTTTGCATGGTATAATACACGTGATATAGATTTAATTATATTAGAAGACACAAGATTTTTGACAAGTGAATGAAGATTAAAACAGAGAGACTATGAGGAGAAATGATAATCTGGAATTTGGGAAATGAAAGATGTTGGGGAATAGCCGTATTCTGTAGAAATACAGTAAAGATATTAGATGTAACTTTAGCAAAACTGAAAAGCTTAACTATTGTAGCTTTAAAATGGAAAGAAAAAGTATATAAAATTATAACATTATATGCTTAAACTAATTGCAAAGAAAAGGAAAGCTTATTTCATCAGATTTAGACTATGTAGTGATACATATGAATATTATAAAAATCAGGAGACTTTGTGACTTGAGAGGCAACTGTGAAAAGTAAGGAAATTATGTCAGAAGATGTTAGAAGTTATAAGATGTGGTAAGTTAAAACTTTGGGACAAACATTCATGGACTTACAAAAGGTCTATGTATTGATCTGAAATAAATTATTTTATAGTATCAGAAGGTTTAGTTATAGGAGAAGGGGAAGTAGCTGAAACAGGATTTTCTGATCATCTTGCAATATCGCTAAAGATAAAGAAAACAAGAAATATATAAAATAGGCAAAGGAATATAAAGGATAAATAATAAAGCATGGAGTGAAGAAGGAAGGAGTTTAATAATACAGATATGGAAGGATCATATTACTGTGAGAACATTTTATAAAAAATAGGTCTGAATGGTGGATGATATTTAAGGAAAAACATTTTTTTTACAATGGCAATATGATGTAAGAAAAGTAGAGAAAGAAAAATATAAAAGAACATATAAAGATGTATTGGGAGATTTAGAACATAGTTGAATGTACTTTGACAAAGAAAAAGAATTGTATGAAAGAAATCAAGAAAAAATACAAAATTGATATATAAGCAAAGGTAAGTTTTACAAGGAAAAGAGAAGAATCGAGTTACTTAAGCAGGTTAGCAAAGGAAGATGGTAGCGTAATGAGAGAAATAAGAAATGTAAAAGGAGAAACATAACTCAGGACAATATTAGGAATACTGTCGTACATTATGTACAAGCAATATTTAAAGAAAAAAGAAGACAGTGAAAAAAACAATGACAGTAAAAGAGAAGAGTTAGAAAAGGAGATTTCTTTAAATGAACTAGGAAAAAGTATTAGCAAAAGTATATATAGATTTGTCTGCAGATCCAGATGGAGTAGGGTATGAAATGTATAAAAAATTAAGGGATTGCCAAAAAACATATTTTTTAAAGATTTTGAACGAATGGTTAAATGAAGGCATTATGTATAAGGAATTATATAGTAGAATACTTAAATTCATATGGAACAGGCTGGTCAAACAGTATGATGCACAGGAGACACTCCAGGTGCAGTTAACCACTGACAAGACCCCTATACAAATCATAGCTAGCTACCCAAACATAAAGTGGAAGAACTACTCATGCCAGAACACAAATGCCCAGAGATTCCTCGATTTTGTCAATGCAAATGTTTTGAAACAGCTAGTTGATACCCCCACAAGAGGTGATAATATCTTGGACTTGGTAGTAACCAACATGAGTAACCACTGCAGCATCCCTTCAGTATCATCCTTTCTTGTAAGATCCAACCATAAAGCGATCACGTTCAAAGTCACCATCTCCCCCGACCTCCCTCTTCCTAGGTTCAAGCAAGAAAACTTCTCCAAAGCTGATTACAGCCTCCTGATAGATGGTATAAACAGCTTCCTTTCTAAAAACATACATTTTAAAAGGATACACTCACTTAAAAAATCATTGTCATCCGTGGTCATCCTGCTCCCATGAACAAATTGACCCTTAACTATACTTTTCTTTTGGGAGAGTGGATGTGCACTGGAAAAATGCAAATTGGAATTACAATAGGTGTCCTTTCTATGTACCTTAGACACAAATGTACCATTGTTTTTCGAAATATTTACATCAAGGTAATTCATACTGTCATGCCCAATATTGTAGGTACATTTCAAAAAAAACTGGTAGAATTTGATATATAATCAAACAATTCTAAAAATCTTTCTTTACTCTCCACCCAAAATATACAAATGTCATCCAGGAAGCGTTTGTACAACACTCAAGATTCCTTAAATCTATAATTAAAAATAAATTTCTCGTCCCAACATGAAAGAACTATGTTAGTGTAGGTGGGTGAGCACCTGGCACCCGTGGCCACTCCCTTAGTTTGACGTAAGAATTCACCTTCAAAGTATATAAAATTATTATTAAGAACCATATCCATTAGCTCAAAAAATATGTATAACTCTCTTTCACAAAACTTTCTGTCTTTCCGCAAAATTTCTTCAAAGTACTCTAAACCCTACTCATGAGGGATTGAGGTGAATAAGTCAGTTACATCAGTTGTAATAAAAATGATGTTGTCTGCACCTAAGGTGTTCTTAACATTCCTTAAAAAGTCCCATGAGTCCTTTAAAACATTTGTTGCCTCCATGAATGTATTTTTAAATTTAAAATCTACATACTTAGCTAGCGGTGCTGTAAAAGATCCTCCTGCAGCTACTATAGGTCTAAGGGGGGGCTCTCTATGTCTTTGTGAACCTTCCGAATCCCAAAAGTTGAGGGCACCCTAGGGTCTTTGTTATGTAAAAAATTAAAGGTTTCCATATCAGAGGCAATCTGATATGGAAACCTTATCCTAATTTATAAAACCTTCTAAAACCAAAACATTTAATGCCAAATATTTTTTTTTATTTTCTTGGAAACCTTAATATACCTATTTTCATCTAACAAAATATCCATCATTTTGCCCTCATAGATAATGGAGTCCATAAAGACAGTCCCACCCCCCTTATCTGGATTCATCACTCTAACAAACTGATTAGACCTAATATTCTCTAATAAAGGTAAAACAAATGTGTATGTTTGAGTAGATTCTGATGAAGTCTTTAGCTATAAGCTGATTAAAGCGCTTAATCTACCTGTGAATAAAAGGATTATTTTTATTTTGGTATGGACCTGCTGTGTACACTTGGACTGTTTTACCTTAATCTGGTCTTTGTGTTCGGTTCCTAGTTATGTTGTCTGTTTCCTCACCTGGTTCTATTGGAAACAGTGGGCCTCCGCCACTAGCCCATTATAAAGGGGCTTCTATGGAAGTGGAATTATTGACCCAACTTAGTCAACAACTGACCCAGCAAGTGGGGCAGTTAAATGCCAGGATTTGTCAATTGGAGGGTCCAGTCCACTGGTCCAACAACATTAATTCTGGTACACCACCTGTTTTGCAGCGATTTTTTCAAGGACAAACTATTGAAGGGAATGGACAAGGTAATGCCTCTTCTACCAATATGGATACATCTAGTTTAAATATATCCAAATGGTTAATGAATGTGCCTAAGTACAGTGGTTGCCATGAAGGCAATAACAATATTATCTTTGAACAAATGTTGCAATCATTCAAAGCGAAGGTCATTCGTCACAGGCAGACCTTCATTGAAAATGGATATTTCAATGACTGCATTAAATTAAAATTAGTTCTGAAGTGGTTGAGATCCTGCAAATTCCCTAATGGTCTGATCCGGGACTCCCCCATGTATAGTGAACATCTTGGACTGTTCAAGCAGGGCTTTGAACTTATGGAAACAATGATTAGGCACAATACCAAGGACATGGAAGTTTTAATGAAAGATATTCTGGATCTGGAGAAACGGATCAAGAAGGATGGATTATTTTTACACTGTGGGGAAAGATTTAACAAAATTTTGGATAAAGCAGACCGGATTTCAAACGAGGTCAAAACGTGGAAGAATAAGAAGATCGAAAGGGATAGGTTTGAGTATAGCCAGGGGTGTGCCTATCCCATACCGGCGAACGTCACTCGAGGGAGGAGCTACAATAATGAAGAACAGAGAGCTTTGGTCGAAGACAACAGTAATGGCATGCACGAACAGGGCAACCATGATATCCCTTTAGGCCAAGGCCCTGTGAGATGCTCGGAGAGGATTCACAATCGCAATGTGAACCAGAATGGGCAGAGACAGGAATGGAGGTGAACGGCCAACTTCTACCCTCGAGGGCAGCGGCGATAGAACCAAGAGAAGGACTTCATTTTCAGCTAACCCTAGATGTCTCAGTGATGGCCGATAATGGTCCCATCATCATTTTAAATGAAAAAGGTGACTATAAATTACTCCCTACACTATGGAACAGAATCCCAGTCCATGTGAGGCAGAGCCCTCTGACTCTCTGTTCAAAGAAATCTTACCCCGAAAATCATCTCTGTGTATCTGCTGGACAGAGGTCAGCAAAAACTAATGGGGTATATATAGCCCTAGGGCAGATAGCCTAGTATGAACCTATGAACCTATACACTGAAAAACCAGATCAGTCCATGTTAGGCAGGGCCCCCCTCACTGACTCTATTCAAACAACTACACAGACAAATCATTTAGGGTAGAACACTGTGATATGCTGAGCAAAAGACTTAATTTTGTACCTACTGTAAAAACTGGCTTAGAATATTTAATTGTTGATTTTAAAATGTTTCTGAGAAAGCTAAACTTGCTTTATTTTTTCATGACACTAATGGGGTGTATAATACACATGAGCTGGTCAGGAAAAGCACTTTCAATCTCCCCTTGCAAATGCCCCTTGTTATCTTTGAAAAGATTTGTGAGTTTGATTTCAGAAAAATGGTGGATATTTTCCCTACAGAAACTAACTTTAATCTAACAAAAAGTGAAAGGGGCTTACTTAAGGAACTCTGTTTAGATAGAAATATCAGAGTTATGAAGCCCGCTACGGGCGGGGGGAAAGTGGTGATGACAAAAACTGACTATGTTAACCGTATGAATGGGATGTTGTTAGAAGATACTATGTATGATGAAGCATCTATTAATTTAGTCAATTTATCATATGTTCAGATAGGTTTCCGCGGTGGTACGGCGGTAGCATTGTTACCTCACAGCAAGAGGCTCTTCCATTCGATTCTCAGCTTGGCTTGGGAGTGCCTTCTGTGTGGAGTCTGCATGTCCTCCCCGCGGTTTGGTAGCATTCGAAAGACATGCATGCATAAATGGGCGTTCCTTTGTTGAGGGTTGGGCGTCAAGCTGGCACCTCGGCATTTCGTAAAAATCTACTGCCAATCACTAGCGGAATGGAGTTCCGCTGTGGCGACCCCTTACCAGGAAAAAGCTGAAAAACAAACAACAACATCATATGTTCAGATAGATTATTTGCTTAAAGATATGTTTGATCAAGGTGCCATTACCCCAGATGAATATGATTTTCTTAAATGTGAATATCCTGTTGTACCATCTATTTATGGACTTCCCAAGATCCACAAGGACATTGTGGATCCCCCATTAAGGCCGATAGTCAATGCTTCTAAAGCTAAGATTCACCCCCTTGCCAGGTTTATTGATACAAAAATTAAAAAATGTTTGAGAATGCACTCAGAATTGTGTAAAGATTCCTGGGATTTCCTAAGAAAGGTTGGAGAACTGATATTTATGGAAAACATCAGATTTATAACCATGGATGTGGTAAATTTTTTCAATGTCATCCCCCATGATATTGGGATGTTATGGTTTCATGACTATATTGTTGCTACTGGGATGTTTTCAAACAAAACAATTTATGTATTAACCACACACTATGGAAACTGTTTTTGTGCAATTTTTTGTTTGCATTTTTTGCCAGCCAGTTACCAGCAAATGTGGGTGTGGGGGGGGGGGCCTTTTCCTCCTCCATTTTTCAAATTTATATATGTGAGTGGAGAAGGTATCAAAATCAATGATTCAGGTTATATATTGTAAAATAAAATGTATTGTTTTTTTTTTTTTTTTTTTTGCACGGGATGGACCTGTACATGAGATTAGTAACTTTATAGAGTAAACAAACACAACATTTTTTTTTTTTTTTTTTTTAACACCTTGCACCTGACACACTGACATACATTATTTTGATGTTTTTAAAGAAAGAATTAACAAAAATAAAACAAAAGTAACATTTTTAAACTAACCAACTTTTTTTTATTTTACATTTGCCCAATGCAAAGATGTATCATCAAAAAAACTGTAAAGTAAAAGGGCAATTTGTTAGATTGGCTCGTTCGGATTTTGTGGATGAGATGCTTCAATGAAATCAAAAAAATGAAAATGAGTTGACATGTTGATGACACCCATGGTACAACAAATTTTAAACTTTTTTTTTTGTATAGGGCAGCAAAAGGGGGTTTTTATTTTTTATAGACCCAAAAAGTTTTAAAACAGAAAAGTTTTAGCTTGATGAAGAATTTGAATTTTCAATGATTTTTTTATTTTTTTTGTTATTTTTTTTTTTTTTTTTTTTTTATTTTTAACTTCTTGAAAGAATTGGAACATTTTAAAAGTTTTGAAACATTTTTAAATTTTTTTCTAGAATTTGGAACAGTGTTTTTAAGGACAACTTTTAAAAGATCAAAAGTTTCTTGAGACTCTTTACAACATTCCCCCTAACCACATTACATGGAACTTGGGCACTTAAAAGTTCTTGCCCACAATGTCCCACATATTTTTTGCAGGGATTTAGTGGTAGTGTTCATCAAAATGAACCCATTGCAATTGTAACACTAAAAGCATTGTATATGTGGCCCAGTGTCGTGTGTGCCCCAAATTTTATCTGGGAAAAACGCAAAGATGCTTCAGGGACCGCACGTATGAACATTCCTTGGATATTAGACAACATAAAAAGAATAATGCTCTGGCAAAACACATAGAACAATTTTCTGATCACAATTTTTTAATAGAGCAGGTATGTCCAAATCCTCGAGGTGGGCCATGGAAAGAAATTTTGGAGTTAAAAGAATTACTGTGGCAAATTAAGTTACAAGCACATATTTGTCCAGGGCTAAATGACTATTGTAATATAAGTAGTGTATTAAAGCTTAGGTCCTACTTGGTTTAGATTTATATTGTGAACATTTTTAATGGGAGAGTATTTTTATTAAATATGAAAAGGATTGTAATGTGTTTAAAATTTCAAATGCATGTCTTTTTAAGGATTAATTGATTAATTGATCAGGTGGTGTGGTTTGTAACTATTTAAGATACTAATTTGTATGTTTGAGTAGATTCTGATGAAGTCTTTAGCTATAAGCTGACAAAAGCGCTTAATCTAGCTGTGAATAAAAGGATTATTTTTATTTTGGTGTGGACCTGCTGTGTACACTTGGACTGTTTTACCTTAATCTGGTCTTTGTGTTTGGTTCCTGGTTATATTCTCTAATAAAGACTGTTCATCATTAGTCAAATTCAACCACACTTTATTCTTAGAAATCTTCTTCCTTAATTCTTTCTCAACAGCATTTTCAAACTTTTTTAACTGGGGATACAACGGAGGATTCCAAGTACTTTTCTTTTTTAAGCCCTCATTACTTTTAACAGGTCCTTCCAATAAAAGTTCAAGATTCTTCTTTCGTATAAACATTTTTAAAAATATTATCACTTTACTAATATCACATTTTTTCCTGGGTGTAAGCCTAAACCCTTTTGCAAAAAAGTCAAAATAAACCTCCATAATATTCAAACTACTGTAATTAAAAATGGTATGGCCATGGTATTTGAATCTAGGGCCTTCACATACAATTTGGTCAGTAACAGACAATCCACTTTCCTGCCGAATTAATACACTTGTCTCCCACCCCTGTTAGTCCACCTACTCCAGTTACCATAATTGTATGCCATGGGCTGCTTGTTTTTCAGCCTCTCAGACCTCCGGAGGGGGGATACTCTAAAGAGTCATTCAGGTCTCCAGCTCTTGAATGGTCTTCCCTATCATTTGACCTAACATCCTTGTTACTGTTACCGTAACTAAAATCATCACTTCCATTATTATTAAATTGTTTAACACTATTGTATCTTGAGTGCTCCTCCTCACATTTTTCAAAAAGGTATTTTTTTGGTTTAGGGTAACAAATTTTCTGTGCATATTCATTAATATCCCTCTCTAATTTCCTTCTCTTTCTATTCAATATACTATTCAGTTTTTCATCAGTCTGTGCCCTTAAATCAAAATATTTTTACTTTTCTTGGTCTATAGAAAACATCATATCATTTACTAAATACATATTCACATTCTCAATACATTCATATAAATAACTCATCACTTTCTCATTCTGCCTAATAATGACACGTAAAATATCTAAACCACATTTATCAAAAATTCCTAAAAGCTCATTGTGGAAATCTGAACCTTCTTACACATTATTCTGGTATTTAAAGTAATGTCTTTCCACTTTTCCCGGTTAGGGGTCACCACAGCGGAACTCTGGTTCACTAATGATTGGCAGTGGATTTTTATGGTGTCGAGTTGCCAGCCCGACACCCAACCTTCAAAGAAGACACACTCATTTACACACGCACCTACCTGCATGTCTTTATACATCACTTGACCACGAGGAGGACATACAGACTCCACACAGAAGGCGCTCCAGCCAAGAATCGAATGGGAGAACCTCTTGCTGTGAGGCGACATTGCTAACTGCTGCACCACCGGGTATTTAAATACCCTTAAACCCTTTGGTACTATATTTAACTTAATACATTCTCTTAAATATGCGTTATCAGTGTTTAATGTTTTATAGTTAAAAAGCAAATCATACAGTTTGTCCAAATTATTTGCATAGGTATCTTTTTCTCTATTATTAGTTTCCTGTATACATGTTATCTGATGAAGTCTATGATACTGCTGATGAAAACGTATTGGTGTATGTCAACGTTAACGTCTTGTGCAACATTGCTGGTCCTGTGGTTTACGTTTAAATAAATTGTGTGGTTTGTGGTGGAAATGGCTATCCGAGTGCTTCTTTTTAGTATCCAAAATTATACCAAATTACTATACAAACATTTATATAGATGCATGGAATCAGGAATAACTAACAGGGCTAAATCATCCTCTGCAAGCAAGAGTAAACCTGTCTTGTGGACATCTGCAATAAATAAACTCTATAACAAAAGAAAAAAATTGCTCTCCAGGACCAAGAAGGAGCAGGTGCTCAATTGGAAGCAATCCCTCCTTAGCCTAAACAAGCAAATAAGAGCATTAAAGAAATCCTCCAAAGGAGGCTGTGGTGGTGGTGCTGCGGTAACGTTGTCACCTCACAGTAAGATGTTGTTCTGTTCAATTCTCAGCTAAAGCATCTTCTGTGTGGAGACATGTGTGAAAGGGCGTACCTTCGTTGAAGGCTGTGCATCAGGGCTGCAACTCGGTACGTAAAAATCTACTGCCAATCATTAGCAGACCGAAGTTTCACTGTGGTGACCCCTAACCGGGAAAAGCCAAAAGATACAAGTGAAATCCTCCAAAGCAAACTTCAAGTCCAAATTGGCCACATCTACTACAGACAATCAAAAGGCCTTCTTCACATATGTCCGTAATCTCAAAGGTAGCACCCAGATCTGTTCAGAACTGGTGGTCAAGGACACCACATATACAAATGCTGTAGATATAGCAAACTTGCTGGCTGACAGATTCAGTGAAAATTTCACCCCTCTGTCCCCCCATCAGTAAATCAGGACATTCCTAGTACTAGCCCCCTTCCCCTTATATCTAGGGATCAGGTCATCACTGCTCTCTCAAAGGCAAAAAATACAGCCTCCATGGAACCTGATAACATCCCAGGCTGCATCCTACATGAACTCCGGCAGGAACTTGCAGCACCATTAGGCACCCTATTCAACCAAAGCCTGAGTACTGGCTTTGTCCCAGCTGAGTGGTGGACAGCCACTGTCATCCCTTTACACAAAGATGGAGCATCCACCAATCCTGGAAATTATAGACCCATCAGCCTAACTAGCCTGATCTGCAAGGCCATGGAACAGATTACCATGGACCTCATTAACGACATTGTCAACCTCCAAACACTCAATCCCACACAGTTTTGCTTCATCAAGGGGAGGTCATGTCTGTTAAATTTGGTTGACTTTTTTGAGACAGTCATCAAAGCCATGGATGAGGGAAAGACAGTGCACACAGCCTACCTTGACCTGGGCAAAGCCTTCAACACTATTCCCCACTCAGGCATAATAGATAAATTCCCTCAACTAGGCATCAGTCCGTATGTTACCAGATGGGGTGCATGCCAAAACCAGTGGGCTATGGCTGACCAAGTTTGCAGGTGACTGCAAGCTGGGTGCTGTCATCAATTTCCCTAATGACGTGGACATCCTCCAAGACGGTCTCACCCAAACAAATGACTGGTGCCAGAAACATGGCCTCAAGCTGAATACAAAAAAATGCATCATCATTCCCTTTGGGGAGAGTGACTTCCCCACAAATTATCACATTAATAACAACATTCTAAGCAAGCAATCAGTTGTGAGGGATTTGGGCACCCAGATTGATAGCAACCTGACTTTTGACCACCGTGTTGCTTGCATTGTATGGAAAGCTTTCTACTTGGCTCACCTCATAAGTAACGGTATCTCATCCATGGACAAGGAGGTCATAACATCCCTGTATTCTTCACTTATAAGGCCTCTTATTGAGTACAATGCCCCGTTCGGCATGTACCTTGCAAAGCGCATGCAACAGCTGGAGAGACTACAGAGGTTCCTCAACAGGAGAATCCAGGGCCTCAAAAATCTACCATACACAGATAGGCTAAAAGCCCTATTCCTCTACTCAAGTTTCATACAGACTTCTCAGAGGTGATCTCTGTCTGGCATACAAGGTGATCTTGTACCCCACCTTGATAGGACTGCTGCATATCCGCAAGTCAAGGTCCACTCGAGTAACCTGCACACATGGCCTCAACCTGGTCTGTGACATCAATAAGACTTGTTGGTGGGACAGATTTGTGTCCCAGAGACTCCCCCATCTGTGGGATAGACTCCCTCTCCACATCAAGCAGAGTACCTCTTTACTACTCTTTATGCACAACCTGGATTACTGGATAGGAAATAGAAAATACAACCCTGGGATTCCACTCGTGTCACTGCTGGACAGGGGATCAGGTGCTGATTTGTTTAAACATGGGCTAAACTCTTAGCTAGGCTGATAAGGGCCTCAGGGCCAATAGCCTAGTAACTTCCTATGATCCTATGGTCCTATAAGAAAGAAGTTAGAAGACAAAAACTGGAGACCGATAGTATTGCATAATAATGATTATATGATCTTTATGAATATAATACAAAAGACATTTGAAACTAAAATGGAAAACATTATGGAAGATAGACTCTATAGTACAAAGGGGAAGGGTTATCAGAAATTATTAATGATAGAGAAATTGTGGATGATATTATGACTAGAAAAGAAGGAGTGAAAATCATGACAGAAGACCTTAATAAAACATTTGATATAACTAGACATGAAATTGTATGGGTAATAATGAAAGAATATAATATAAGTGAGAAAGTTATGAAATTATGTATGTCAGCATATAGTAATAATAAAGTAAAAACACTTATAAATGGCTGGTTACGTCAAGGGGTACATATGAAGAGTGATATAAAACAGGGATGTCCAATGAGTTACATAATCTTTGCATTTGTTATGAATGTGATAGTATGTGAAATAAATCACAAAATGAAGGAGGCAGGGCATATAACACCCGTTCTGTTAACATAAGCAGATGACGTAATAATAACTGCAAAAACAAAATTAAGGTAAAGAAATAATAATTTGCACAGATGAGTGTCTAGAGGTGATAGGGATGGTTTTAAATAAAGAGAAAAGTAAAGGTTTAGGTAATGCAGTAAAGGTAAAGGTTATATATTTTACAGTGAATGAAGTTTCTGTGTTAGGTAAAAAATTTGGATTAGATATGCAAGTAGAATTCAGTGGGAAAAACAACAGAGAAACAATCATATCTTTTCTGGAGAACATATAAACTGTCTTCAGAAAAAAGGCTTATTTGATAAATTCAGTACTGACAGGGAAAAATAGCATACTTAGTAAGTGTATTTATGTTGCCAATAGTATTTGAAAACAAATTGCTGCATATATGTTTTCATTCATATGGGGTTCTAGATTAAATGTAGCAAAAATAGGAGTTTCTTATATAAATAAAGAGGAAGGAGGTCTAGGATTAATTAACCCAGCAGTATATGCTTCTTTGTTAAATTTGTCCAAAGTGGTAAAGTGGATAAATAAAAAATGATGAGAGATTAGTAGTAAAATGATATAACTATAGGTATGATAAATTTGGGGGCATGTTAGAAAAGAGTGAAAGAGAAAAAGTGTAAGAATGAAGAAATAAAATGTTACCAAGAAAAAATATTTTTATGGAAAATATTGATGACATAGAAAACCCGCAGTAGTGGTGCTGCGGTAGCGTTGTCGCCTCACAGCAAGACGTTGTCACTTTAGATTCTCAGTTAGAGCATCTTGTGTGTGGAGGCATGCGTGAATGGGCGTGCCTTCGTTGAAGGTTGTGCGTCAGGGCTGGCAACTCGGCACGTAAAAATCCACTACCAAACATTAGCGGACCGGAGTTCCGCTGTGGCGACCCCTAACCGGGATAAGCCGAAAGACACAACAACATTGATGACATAGAAAAAGATAGAAAAGTATGGTATAAGAATGTAATGATAAAACATTACTATGTAACACCATGGGAAAATCAATCATGAAAAATTAAAGCTATAAAAATAGGAAGCAAATGGAGAAAGAGGGTAAAATGCTAAGATTTTTTGTGGAGACTGGTAACAGATAAATTACCAGTAAAAGGAAATATGCGATATAAAAAGAAAAGTGATAGAATATGTTTACATTGTCAAGAAGAAGAAACTGCGGAACATGTGTTTTTGAAATGTAAAAGAGTAAAAAAGTTATTTGGGAAAACTATGTAAAGATGATTTTTTTCAAAGATATAAAATAAGTGGGTAAATACACATGGATATGATTAAATATGAATATTATAAAAAAAAGAAGTAAAGAATATGTTTAAAAATAGATGCAAAGTTATTTTATGTTATATAGGTTATATGGAATGAAAGAATAAATGAAATTATGTTTAATGGTAAATAGAATTTAACAATATTAAGTAAAATCAGATGGTGGTTATGGGAAAAGGAGTGGGGTACTAATAGGATGAAAATTTAGTATGACTGTAAAGGGAATTATGAATATGCATAAACAGATTTGTATATCTAGATATTTGTACATAATAGCTCTTTTTGTATATGAATAAAGGACCCTTACTCTTTTGATAGGTGCCATGAGATCTTTTATAGCGACCTGAACTACCACCAACCCAAACAGATGGGGGCTTTGTTTAATGTCTCATTTGAAGGAAGGAACACTCAGGAGTGCAGCACCCCTTATGCTGCACTGCAGTGTCAGCCATTAATCTATCTGGTGTGGGAATTAAACCCACAGCCTTCTGCACCACAGGCTATTGTGCTACCACAGGCTATTGTGCTAACTACTATACTGCTGTCACTGCTTGGTTTATTTCTTATTTTTCATGAGAGATGACTGTTAAACTGAGCAAGTGACAAGAGGGTCGGTTACTTTCATCCAGGCGCCCCCCACCAAGTAGTTATAGCCACTTCTGTGTACAATTCAGATGTCTGACTATGATAAAAGAGGGTGGCTGTGAACTGTATTTCACCTTTGTTCTAAATAAGCAGTTGTCACACATTAAAATATTGCACATCATTTTACATAAATCACATTAATACTGCAAAAGTAGAATAATAAGCAAGCAGCAACTAGCAGCTAGTCAATTTTCTCCACAAACAGGTCTAGCGATAATTACCACTCTCTCTGGGTATATTAGGCATCCAGTTAAGTAATCCATCTTATGTCTTACAAATGCACACTAGTCATTCAAAGACAGATAGCGACTGTTTAATTTCAACAAATGACAACAGGATCAGTTTCTTTTTTCCAGCCAGCCCCAACCCCCCCACCCAGCAGTTATTGCCACAAGATCTGATAGCTATGAAATTTGATTTCACCTCCTCACAAACAAGTTATCACACATTGAAGTATTTCACATAAATAACAAAGCCTTAAATATTGCCGCAAATATCTGGTTGATTACTGCCAGCATTGCCATAAAATAATAATAATACTTACCTCACCTTCTATCTTCAGTCACATTTCATTCCTCTTAACTGTCCAAAATTCTGCTGCACGTTCCCAATTTTGTCTCTTATTTTCGACTTGCCCCTCATGCATTTTTTAAAATTTTCTGGTAAATTGTTAACATATTTTGGGCATATCATAAAACCATTTGTTGAAAAGGTACTGATATGTGAATGTAAAAATAACAAGAACAAGATCTTGTTTCAAACAGTGGCACTTATAACTGTACCCTGGGGCATTTGATTTGTGAGCAGCTAGGAATGGTAAAATGAATTCACAATGTGAAAGCAAAGAGGAAATGTGTGTACAGCACAGGGAACTTTATATAGTTACAGAGACATTTTGGATACCGCGCAGTGCCACATCAATGATATAATTCAAGATTATGCTGATTTGTTTACAGGAGTAAGGCGTTTACCAGAAGTATGTTATATACAAATACATCCTAATGCAGGGCCAGTGATGCATGTTCCAAGAAAAGAATCAGTAGTTGTCAGAAGAAGAATATTGCAGCAACTGAAGTGTTTGAAGGCCTTAGCTGCCATTAAGGAGCAATTAGTATAAACAGAACTGGAGAATAATATTGTTATTGTTGTGACACAAGTCAAGATTTCACACTTGTATCAATCAACAGCACAATTTGAACAAAGTGGTTAAAAGAGACCATTACATATTACTTCCAGTTTGAAAACTGGTCTCAATAATGCCAAATGATATTTTTTGTGGTACTAGATGCACATCTAGACGTCTGGGAGATTAAACTACAGGAATAAAGCTCTGAATTATGTAACTCTTAGTATACTATTAGGAATGCAGCAATTTCTTAAAACTATTTGGCATTTCATCAACACAAGAGAAGTTTAAAGATCTGTTATAGAGGTAAAAATGCTTAGACGATATTGTAAACATAAGTGATGACACCATAAGAGCATAACCACAGAATGAGACAGCTATTAAATACATTAAGAAACATAATTTCAAGTTAAATAAAAACGTAAAATACGTAAGTACGAAGTATGTAGTCATATACTGATTCCTATGGGACTGAAGGATCATACATAAAAAGTAAAAAAGTCACACAAGTACCGAATTGAGAGGACAAGCAATCATTTAAGAGGTTACTAGGAATGATGCTGTATCATGCAAAGTTGATGCATAATGTATCCGCGATAATTATGTATCTAAAAATATATTAGAGAAAGATATAGCATGAGAATGGCATTCTAAGCAAGAAAAAAGTCAGGAATACTCAAGAAATTAGTTATAGAAGTGCCAACATTAAAATACTGTGATGTGAATAAACCACTTTTGTTGCAAGTAGGTGTCAGTCAGAAGTGTTTTTGTTTGTCTTGATCTCTTTCTTTTCCTATGCTAGTGCCCTTCTTTAATTGCATCTTTATGTCCACCATTTTTTGTTCTTTGCCCTCTATTGATTTTCTAGATTATCACTTTCTAAGAATGAAGTTTAGAGAGGCTGTGGATGTTTCTAAACCTGTCTCTCTTGTGCTGCTTTTAGAACAGAATCCCAAAACATGAGCTACAGCCTCTTTTGAATGAATGCTTTAAACAATGGTCAGGAGTTAGTAACAGATAATATTACAGAATGCTTAAAAACAGCAGCCTTCTTTTATTAAAGCCTGCTTGCTGATATTGATGCTGGCTAGTGCAATGTGTGCAAAGCTTTGTAGCCAAGATCCTAAGGGGTACTTCCTATCCATCCATCCACCCATCTATCCACTCATCCATCCATCCATTCTCCAGAGCACCGCTGTATCCTTTCCAGAGTTTTGGGGATACTAGACCTTATCTTGGCAGACTGTGCATGTAGTAAATTGAAGTCCATTTTGGACAGTGCACCGGTCTATCACAGAATGTACACTTTCAGTTAACTCACACATTGCACACATCTGGCGGCAATTTGAAAAACAGCAATTCACTTATTGCATGTCTCTGGGAGGCAGGTGAAATGGCAGCACCTGTTGAAAATCACGCATACACAGGGAGGACATTCAGTCTTCATGCAGAAGAGCCTTCAGCTGAGAATCAAACGGAACAACCTCTTGCTGTTTGGCAGCAATGCCACGTAGACCCTTCTTATCTAAAAGAACTGTTAGGGGGACACTGTAGTATGTTGATTGCTGTTCTGTCAGCACATAGAATATAAATGCATGAATCTGATCATGTCAGCATCTCATTACACTGAGAGTTACTTTTTTAACATTGCTTTGTTCTATTTATTCTCAACGTGTCTTTTTTATATGCAGCAAACTATTCATTTAATGCTTGCTTAATTAATTTTCTAATTGTCAATGTTTAAAATTGTGACTGACACTTGATCTGGGTTATGGATGAAAAGGGTCATAGGTTCATAGGAAATTACTAGGCTAACAGACCAAGAGACTTACAAGCCTAGACATATTTAACATGTTTCCTAATTTTTAATAGCTAGGTGAACAAAGTTCACCAAAGTATGAGCCTATGCTAGGGTATCTAACACCGATTGCCTCTGTCCATGAGGGATGTGGGCACCACCTTAGGAGTAAATTTACAGTTACCCATCCACTGATCTAGGATGTGTTTGAAGAGGGTCATGGAAGTGGTTATCTTCACGTGAATGGGAAGCTTGTTCCAGAGAAGGGGGAGTCTTTGAGAGACGTGGCTATCTCTCCAACATGATTTATTTATGTCAGAGGCTAGGTTGTGATCCCTGGAATGAGTGACCCTCATACAGTTTGATTTACGAATGTGTAACACTCCCATCAGTGCTGGATCAGAGACTGTCCTGTAGGCCAGAGCCAGAGACAGATTGCCCCTTAGTAGTCTGTAGCAGAAACAATACAGTGATAAGGCTTTCAATCTTTCTGCTCAGGGCTTGCTTTTTATACCCTGTATCTTCTTGGTGAGAAATCTCTGGGGTCACTTCAGCTGTTGCAGATGTCCGGTGAGGTACATTCAAAAGGTTGCATTGTACTCAATTACTGGTCTGATGATGGCCGAGTACAATGAAATTATGTCACATAAATCACCAAAAAATGAGGTACCATGCAAAAGGACTTTAATCTTCAAAAAAATTGCTGAAATTCCACAAAGATTTGACATCCACTGTAACTAATAAATCATTGAGACCTACCTCTCTGTCCTTGATTTTAACTAAAAAATCAAAGGAATCCTTAATAAAGGAAGTGGCAAATCTAAAACTGAACAATTCGCAGGTTAAACACAAAGGAGATACAAATCTCAAACAACATTCTTAAAGAATTCTGCCCTTGTAACACAAAATGAAGAGGTCTTATATAAGCCACTGTTACTTTAAAACCAATATTGAAGGCAAAGCATTTTAAATATTAATTAGTCTCTTAATGAATTAAGTAATTTGACTTTTCAGCTGAACTTTTAATCATGTGATGAAAAGTAGTTTATATAAGTATTGTAATTGGTTTCAAATATATAAGCCACAGTGGTGCAGCGGTAGCGTTGTTGCCTCACAGCAAGAGGTACTCCCGTTTGATTCTCGGCAGAAGCGCCTTCTGTGTGGAGTCTGCATGTCCTCCCTGTGGTCGAGTGGCATTTGAAAGACATGTGTAGAGTGGGCGTGCCTTTGTTGAAGGTTGGGCGTCGAGCTGGAACCTCGGCACCCATAAAAAATCTACTGCCAGTCATTAGCGGACCAGAGTCCTGCTGTGGCGACCCCTAACCGGGAAAAGCCGAAAGAAGAACAACATTGTAATTGGTTTCAAATACTTTTAAAAGAACTTAAAAGCATTTTACAAAAGCTGTTGTGAGCTTGTCTTATAAAAACTTGAGTGTTATAATAACAGCCTCTTCCTATCGTCTTATATGAGCAGATTTTGTTAAGAATTTTATTTATGAAGTCTACCTAGGACTATGATGCCAGACTTGACATACATCCTGGCCAGAGTGTCAACAAGGTAACGTTTTGAAAAAATCTGAACATTTTCCACCTGACAATCTTGTATGTGTAATCAGCTATCTTCCTTCTGGCAGCAAAGCAGTTACATCCATTTATGAATGAGCCCTAATAGAAGCAGGCACAGATTTGTTTTCCCTGTTTTGACAAAACTGATTCTGCTGAACTATCTGCCAAAAATGATGAAAACACTGTGGCAAATACGCAGAATTACCCTTAATGACATAAAATTTAACCAACCTACTCAGCATTCTAAGTTTTGAATGCACAATGACACACAATTATTTCTTAATACACTCAAGCTGATAAGCTAAACTGTAAATTTATGAACCTGTGAAGGGCAAAAAAGGGTATATAGCTACTGCAGGCTGGCTAATTGTCTCAATGCATAAATAAAAATTGTGAGTCATTGTGTTTTTGAAAGCTAGTCTGTTGAAACACTTGCATGTCCTTAAGGGGTAATTTGCATATTTACCATGATGCCTTCATCAAGGGAGGTATATAATTCTTTACAGATAGTACTCTGTTTTGCCAGAATTTTTCTGGTTTGGTCTTGTGTGTATTTACATTTATTGGCACACCCAAACATCGATGTTCACAAAGTGGACTAGAAAATGTCGACTTTGCAAATGTTGATATGCTACTATGCATGCAGTGAGGAATAATCTTGGCACATGTAAAACATAAACTGCCGATCAATTCACAACCTCCTGCTAATTATAGTTGCTAACTCTGAGATGTCACAATACTGCAGAAAAGGCATATTCCGCCTACCCCTGAATACTGCACGATCTCACACCTGTATAGTAGAGAGAGAGAGAGATGTACACACACAGGATTGAAACACTTGGATGCCTGCTATGGACCTAACATATTTAACAGGATTGAAACACTTGGATGCCTGCTATGGACCTAACAAATATTTAAAAGAGCCAAGCTGTTTAATAAGCTACACCTGACCCTGATCAATAAGCATATCTATCTGCTAGCAGACAACACCAGTGGAACAGACTGCAGTACATTGATAAGACCAGTCTGTTTAAGGAGTTTGAGGAAAGCCCTCAAGAGGTTTACTGAATCTGAAAAGAAGAAGAAGACGTGTATATTCAGACATAACACCACTGACTGTTGGGAAGTATGTCTTAAGCAAAGCCTGAATAAATTGTAACATTCTGAACTGAATCAAGGGCTTTTGGAAACCGTCATAATCAAAAACTGAAGCATGTTTTGAGTTTTATGTGGTATACCTTTGCTTTGAGCAAAAGTAACTCCTAATTTAAGTTCTCACTTTTGTGGAAAAAAAAAAACTACTCTACAAGCCAGGGAATTGTTATGGCTAGGCTTGTATAGGCCCTAAGGCCGATAGCCTAGTACCAACCTATGAGCCTATGAACCTATAATAATGATGCTGGATGAAATGAGAGATTTTTTTGGTTTAGTGTATTTAGGACCCTAGAAGGCCAACTGCATGAACCAACTAATATTCCAAACCAACCCTGTGACATTGGTGGAGAAGCCAGGCTTTTGGCACACACTGTGATGACTGTGGGCTCCAGCATAAGAGTTCCTTGTAACAGGAAGTTACCTTTAAGGACCTGAAATGAGTAAACTACAACTTACAGCAGAACCAAACACCCAACCAGTCTTACTGTCTGGTAGCTGACACAGAGGCTTAAGACCATGAGCTGTAACTTCTGTAGTACATGGTTTGATTTCCGCAGCTTTCATTTGCCTAAGATGTGACCTTGAGTAAGTTACTTAACCAGATGGTGTTCCTAGGTCACCTCTGAAAGAGACTTTGTGTCCGGTGGGCCTACCTGGTTAACAAATTGGTATTATTATTATTATTACTATTACTAGTCTCATATGCAAATCCATGGAATTAATTATCATGGAAATAATAATGACACAGGAAACCTCCAGACACTCAGACACTGAACACAACCCAGTTTGGTTTCATCAAGGGCAGATCATGCCTAGTCAGCCTGGTGGACTTGTTTGAGAAGGTCACCAAAGCAATGGATGAAGGCAAAATGGTTCACACTGCCTACCTTGACCTGGCCAAGTCATTTGACACCCAGCTGGGCATTATTTACAAACTCAAGAGGTTAGGTATTAACCCTGATGTTACCCAGTGGGTAGCTAGCTGGCTCGCAGACAGAACTCATGAAGTTAGAATTGAGGGGTCCAACTCAACAAAAAGGCCAGTCACCAGAGGAGTACCTCAGTGATTGGTCCTGGGACTGATCCTTTTTGGCAACTACTTTTCTGAAGTCAAGGCCAATGTCAAGCACCTCTGGCTAACCAGAATTACAGATGATTGCAAATTAGGAGTGGTCATAGAATCCTTCACTGACACTAATGTTCTCCAAGAAGGGCTGACACATACAAATAACTGAGTCATGGACTAAAACTAAATGCCAAGAAATGCATAATAGTATCTCTCAGGATGTTGGCCACCCCTTGTAACTACCATATTGACAACACACCCCTAAGAATCAACTCAGTAATCAAGGACCTGGGGAAGCACATAGACAGTAAACTAGCCTTTGACCATCACATCTCTGCAGTAGTGAGGAAATCATTCTATGTTCTGCAGCTTATAAACAGAGGTATGACATCTAGGTCCAAGGAGGTCATTTTTCCACTGTATTTGGCACTCATCAGACCTATCATTAAGTAGAATTCTCCCTTTGGTATGTACCTAACCAGGCAAATCAGACAAATGGAACTTCCACAGAGGCTCCTCACTAAAAGAATATAGGGTGTGAATAACATGACCTATGCAGACTGCCTCAAAATCCCATCCCAGTATTCTGTCTCCTAGAGGCACTTGTGGGGAGATCTATGCCTGGCATACAAGGCAACATTCAGCTCCACTCCTGCATATATACAAAACAAACAGCACCATAATTACCTGCTCTAAAAAAATTAAACCTTCCCCGTGATATAAATAGGACCTACAGGAGAGACAGGTATGCATCCTACCTCTTCTCTGGCATGGGTTCCCCATCAGGACCGGATGCAGCACAAGGCAACCTGGGAAGCTACCTAGGGCCTGGTTCTGGCTTAGGGGCCCAGCCTGGCTGTAAAAAAATAAAAACAATTCCCTTTATGCTGCATATTTTTAATTTTACAAGTCTCAAGAGCACTGCCTGGTGAGAGAAGAAGCAAAGGAGTATTGTATCCCAACAGAGTAAAGCTGTGCTGAGACCAGCATTAGTATTAGCCAGGCAGTAGCCATTCATGCGACTCCCCTCTTTTCATCATTCTTGACAAGCTAATTCTTTATTTTTCAGTAAGTACTGCTTGATTTCTTTATAACTTCAGAATATCTGCCTAAATACTTCATCCTTAAAGTTTCAAGGTCTATGTATTAGTTTCCCCTCAAGTGTTTGGCAGTGCTCTGTACAGACTCAGACACCTTGAGTGACATTTTTCCTGTAAAAGGAATATATAAGGAAACAGCTACAGTACTTAGTAGTAATGACCATCTGTCCTGGCATGTGTAAAGGTCAGTTCCCTGTGGCTTCTCCTATTAACCTGATGAACTTGGGCATTCTGAGGCAGTGTAACAACTGCCTCATGTACACAGACAACCCTCTTTTTTTACATCCCAACACTCAGACATGTGAGAGATGCACTTATATATCCAAACTGGAAGCCATGCACTCTCAAGCCAAAACCAGAATAGCTGGTCAAGAGAAGGTCAACACCTGCACCACACCACATGCAACACATAGCCCTCCAGAACACTCACCATCACAGTTCTCACATAAAAATGCAAACCACACACCACCTTCATGGAGGCTCTCAATAGAAATCTACCCAAACAGCAGAGACCTCCAAGGCAGAAACGCACTTGACCACCACAACACAGCACAAACCACAAGACACATAGCTCACCTACACAGTATGCCCCTCAACCTAAGCCCCTAAGGCAAAACAGCTCGCCCAATACACTAATCAAAGGTGACTCGATAGTGAAGCACACTGATGTCCCACTCACTAGGTTGAATAAGAAGAAGGTAGCAGTCAGCTGTCTATCAGGTGTCAGAATCCGACACATAACACACACACTCAGGTCACTCCACAACAAGTACAAGTATGACTCTGTCACTGTCCATGTGGGTGTGAATGATCTGAGATGCACCTTCCTGGACTACATGAAAACAGACATGGAAGAGCTCTCGGATTATGTGGCCCAGGTAGGTATGACCCTAGCCCTGAGCAGCATCCTACCATCGCCTAGAAACATACCACAGTACAAGCAGAAAATGATTGACTTCAACAATTGGCTAAGTTTCTGGTGTCATTCTAAGGGGATCCAGTATCTGTCTGCTTGGGATGACATGACTGACAGACATCGATGCTTTGCCAGAGATGGCCTGCATCTGTCATCCCTGGGTTTCTGGATACTGGCTAAGCCTCTTGCCACCCCTGCAGTGCATTTCTTAGGTAATGTTCCAGAAAACAAATTACCATAACAGCTATAAATAAATGCAATGTGAGGGTCATGCTTCTCAGCTCTAGAAGTAGAAGTCTGAATCTCAAGTTGCACTTGCTTGAAGCACTGCTCAAAATGGAGAACATCAACATTTGTGCTGTAATGGAGAACATCGACATTTGTGCTGTAATGGAGAACATCGACATTTGTGCTGTAATGGAGAACATCGACATTTGTGCTGTAACAGAGACCTGGTTTAAAGCAGCAGAAAGCACCCCTGCGCTACTCATTCCACACCTTTCACCACCAGAACATGGACAGAAGCTCCAAAGGTGATAGTGTCTCCATATTCATAAAGGAGCGTTCCAATCAGTTTGTCAAAATGTCGGCAGTTCAAACACCATAAGTCTGAACTGTGAAGTTCGAAATCTGATTATCACGAAGCTGCGGAACACTGAATTCTTTCCCAGTGAAAGAATTTGGTGGGCCATTTCTGTGGCTTGGCGATTTTTAGCACTGTGGTGGAAAGTTACGGGACAGGTTCAGGTAAGTGTGTGATTGTGTGGACGTTAGGGTTAGGGTGCAGGTTAGTTGAGTTAGGGGTAGGGCGCGGGTGAGGTGGGTGTGCGATAGTGACAGACTTTAGGGTTAGGGTGGGATAGGTGAGTTAGGGTTAGGGCGCGGGTCAGGTGAGTGTACGATAGTGATGGACCTTAGGGTTAAGGTTTGGGTAAGTGGATAGATAGTAGTGTATGTACAGTTTAGTGTAGGGGTTGATGTAGGATTTTAAGTGTATGTGTGTGGATTGCTGTTTTTTTGGTGTGCTTGTGTTGTGTGTGTGTTTCTTGGAACAGCGATTTTTTTCCCTGGGAAAAAAAAAATCACTGTTCTAAGCCTTCGATGGTTTTGCACTTTGAGGTTAGAAGTTTGAATATATGGTGTTCGAACTTCTGCCATTTCGACAAAGTGATATAGACCCCATAAAGGATATGCACACCTCTGGACTAGTAGCCCAGCATAATGCATCTGAGATACTTCAGGTACAACTAACATTGGGTAAGACAGCGATTCAGGTTGTAGCCTGCTATAGGTCCCCAACCATGTTCCAAGACCCTGGAAACTATTAGGATCCAACCCAACACTCTCATCCTATGTGACTTCAACTACCCTTCCATCAACTGGCAAAACTACTCATGCACCAATACATTAGCCCAATGCCTACTGGAATCCATCAATTCCAATGCCCTTGACCAGCTCATTCTTACCCCTACTAGAGGAAGCAACATCTTTGACCTGGTTATTACTAACATGGGCAACTGCTGCTCTACACCAATAGTCAGTTCCTCCCTGCTTAGATCCAACCACAAACTAATCACCATGGAAATCCACATCTCACCCACACCCCCCACAAAGGTAACCATTATGAAAAAACGTCTTCAAAGCTGACTTTGGGCTCCTAAAAGCAGAGGTGGCTAACATCACGGCACCCATGTCAATGGAAAATAGATGATGCATGACTGCTGAATCATACACCAATGCACTGTATGAACACATACATAAATGCATGGAACTAGCCATACCAAACAGAACCAAGATGCTCTCGTCCAAAAAAGAAGCCAATCTGGTGGTCCTCTCCCATTAATAAATTCTGCAACAGAAGGAAGAAACTGCTGCAGAAAAAGATGAAGTCCCAAGACTGGAAAAAATCCCTTATTAGCCTCAACAAAAAGTTGAGATTCCTCATCAAAACCTATAAAGCCAGCTATGAAGGCAGAATTGTGGCAGACACTAAAAACAACTACAAAGCCTTCTATAGTTATATCAAGAATCTCCATGGCAATACCCAGGTTTGCTCTGAGTTACTGCACAATGGTACCGCCTATACTGAGCCAAAAGATATTGCCAACATACTGGCCGACAGATTCAGTGCCAACTTTACTCCCCCCAAGGACCAATCACAATACCGGAGGAATGTCAGGCACCTAGCATTACTGCAGCACAGGTTAAAGCTGCATTGTCCAAGGCCAGGAATACAGCTTCCATGGGACCCAACAATATCCTTGGATGTGTTCTACATGAACTACACCTCAGGCTTTGTCCCTACAGAATGGCACACTGCTACAGTCATCCCTCTCCATAAAGGGGGAGCGACTACAGACCCTGGGAATTATCATCCAATTAGCCTGATGAGTCTGATATGTAAGGCTATGGAGCGCATCATCATGGACCTAATTAACAAGGATGTAGGGAATCTCCAAACTCTAGATCCCATGCAATTTGGTTTTGTGAAAGGTAGATCATGCTTGCTCAACCTGGTTGACTTATTTGAGTCAGTCATCAGAGCTGTGGATGAGGGCAAGGCAGTTCATGCAGACTACCTCGATCTGGCCAAGGCCTTTGATACCATTCCCCACTCAGGAATTCTTGATAAACTCACCAAATTAGGCATCAAACCCTATATCACTAGGTGGGTTGCAAATTGGCTCACAGATAGAACCCACAGTGTGAAAGTAGCGGACTCCAAGTCAGACTGCCGACCAGTCACAAGTGGAGTCCCACAGGGATCGGTCCTGGGTCCTCTCCTGTTTGGCATTTACTTCTTAGAAGTCCAGGCCAACACGAATGGACTCTGGATGACCAAGTTCGCAGACGGCTGCAAGCTGGGAGCCATTATTAACTCCACAAGTGATGTAAACGTCCTACAGAAAGGCCTCACTGAGACCAATGAGTGGTGTCGAAACCATGGCCTTAAGCTTAATGTCAAAAAATGCATTGTCATCCCCTTTTGGAAAAACTCAGTTCACACTAATTACCACATCGATGGGAGCCCACTGAACACTGAAGGCATTATAAGAGATATGGGGACATAGGTTAACAGCAACTTCTCTATCGACAAACACATTACCACATTGCCACTGTGGTCAGAAAGTCCTTCTATGTGGCACATCTCATTACCAAGAGTTTTGCATCCAGGAAGAAAGAGGTCATCATCTCTCTCTCTCTACTCTTCCCTCATTAGACCAATCATCGAGTATAATGCTCCATTTGGCATGTACCTCAGTAGACACATGCAACAGCTGGAAACGCCACAAAAGTACCTCACAAAGAGGACCCTAGGCCTTTTGGGAGGGTGGCCTAATGGTTAAGGTGTTTGACTTGCAAGCACAAGGTGCAGAGTTTGAGTCTCACAAGGGATAAATGGCTAGGCTGAAAATGGCGCACAAGGGCAGTTAGCTTAGTACCAATCTATGAACCTATGAACCTAAACACATGTCCTACATGGACAGACTCAAAAAAAACTCCAGCTATTCTCTGTCTCATATCATCTACTAAGAGTCAGTCTCTGCTTGACTTACAAAGCCATGTCTGACCCAGTTCTGTTAGAAATGCTACATCTAAAGAAATCCCAATCCATCCACACCACACACTCCAGAGACCTCAATCTCATTACCACAATCAACAGAACATGCTGGAGGGGACAGGTTCATAACCTAGAGACTGCTCATGCTCTGGAATAGACTTCCCATACATGTCAAGCAGAGCACCTCACTGGCCCTCTTCAAGAGAAATCTTGATGAGTGGAAGGGAAATAGAAAGTTCACTGTGGGTATCACTCCAGTGGTTCTACTTGATAGAGGCACTGGGAACTAACGTCGAGCGGCACAATGCCAGGGCACAATTATGGGCTAGGCTTGTAAAGGCTCCAGAGCCATTAGCCTAGTACGCACCTATGAACCTAAATGACTTACTCAAAATCTTACAGTAGGTGATGGAGCAAGGAAGAATCAAACTATGCACCCTTGAGTACAAGAAGCAGTGCATTAAGAGTTTAGAGCCTTAGTCCTCTGCACTAACTGTCACACCTTCCATAATATCTTCATTTTTCTGATAAATCACTGAGGGCAATATTTAATAATACTGGTCATTAGAGTTTCATACTTATTGTGCAAAAATGCATTTCAGGTTAATTGGACTTGTCTGGTACTTAATGCGTTACTACCAAAATGCTTCTTGTAGTCAAAAGTACATGGTTTGAATCCCTCCACCTCCGTTTGCCTACTGTGTGCCTTTGAGCAAGTCAGTCAGACACCTCCTGGGTTATCCCTGAAAGGGACGCTTTGCACAATGGGGTTTCCTGGTTAGCAAATAGATAAAAAATGGGATTTAAAATGTGTGCTTTTATTCCGTCATTACTTTTGACACTATCCAGAATTCTTGAGCAGTTAAGTTGAGAGGTATTTTTTTTGTCTATTCCTATTCTATAAAATTTGTGGCTTTCTGACAAATTGTTATGGATTGTAGTCATTAAATACTGACAATCATCTCAAACTTTGTATCTTTCAAAAAGTGCTTGGTTATGCAAAGCTTTTTATTCTAACAACTTTGTAAATGTGTAAAAGAAGCATTTAAATATGTTCTTGATATCTGTGTCTTTGTCTGATTTGAGCTAAGAAGCTGAGAGGCCAGAGGGGGTTTACAATGGGTTCCACTGAACAGTTTTCAGAGCAGCGAACTGAGATACATTTCTGGACCATTATTTATGTATTCATTCAATTTTCTCAAGCAGATGTCTGAGGTGGACAATCATGCAAGTGGCTGTGTGTGTGTGTGTGTGTGTGTGTGTGTGTGTGTGTGTGTGTGTGTGTGTGTGTGTGTGTGTGTGTGTGTGTGTGTGTGTGTGAGACTGTGAGTGTGTGTGTTTGTGTGTGTGTGCGCATGCGTGTGCGTGTGTGTGTGGGTGTATAAATACTTGGGTCCTACAACCCACAGTAGTTATAGTGTAAAGGAAGGACTGACTGAAGTAAACAGGAGCGCTCTCAGATGCGGCATGTTTTTTTTTTGACTGTTGACAGTGTGTTTGTTACTTGGCTGTGAGTAAACTGGGCAGTATGAATTCTAAGAGTTTAATGGTAATATTTTAGCTTGGAATACATCTGTCATTAACCTTGTTTTTTACAGGCACATGAGTGTGAAATGAACCATGTTTAGCTACAACAGTCTGCTTGGATGAGAAAGGTTAGGAGCTGCTTTTGTAGTATAGAATTTAATTTCTTTGTTTGTTTACTATGTGACTCTGACCAAGTTAATTCACTGGACAGTGTGCTTCTAGGCTGCCCTTGAAAAGGGACACTTGCATCCAATGGGCTGTCCCAAGCTGTTAGAAAATGCATTGCACATTTCTTTTGAATTCCTGTGTCTTTCACATAGAAGTAGTGCTTCATTACATGCTGATTGACTACGAGTCCCAGTACAATTAATGGGTTATGACATACATTTTCAAGAATTGTGAGTTTTAAGGGAAAAGTAATTTGCTGTTGCTCATGCTATGTGTGTCATAGGTTAGTACTATGCTAACTGCCCTTGTGGGCCTTTTAAGCCTAGTCAATTACCCCATATAAAAATCAAATCCTATACTTTGTGTCCGTAAGGTAAACACCTTAACCAGACCAACCTCCCAATCAGTTTTCAGTGAGATTGTTTTGTATTGTTTTGCAAACGCTGTTAGTGTTTTTGCTGTAAAATTTGAAATAATTGTTTTAAATTAAATCCAAATCTATGTGATCATTGTAGAATTAAGAAAGGAAACAGTATCTGTGCTGACAGGTTCGAACAATTTTTTATGGTAATTGAGGAGCAACAGCCAAGAAATGGGATATGGGTATGGCTGTGGGGGACCCAGTTCATTACCCTGTCTAGAGCCCCATTTGACCATGATCCAATTCTGCTCTCAATCCACATGAAGCAGAGTTCCTCCCAAACCCAGTTCAAGAGTAACTTGGAAAATAGGATGGAGAACTGGAAATTCACCCCTGGTTTGGCACCTATGCCTCCAATGGAAACAAGTAGCCTGTAAATGTTCATCTCCCAGGCCCCTACTTATAAATGTTTTATATTCCAAGCCCCTGCTTATACTACCAAGGGTACGAGAACTTGTCAGAGATTTGAGAAACATGGTCACGCTTAAAAAGGCTCCAGTGGTTTTTAGCCTAATACACACCTATGAACCTATTTAGAGAAGAAAATAGATGCTTTACAACAGATTATGATGGAAATGGGAAAGCTGCAGGACCACATTCATGGTGGAGCAGGCAGTCCGCAGTCAATGCCATGTGATCAGAGGACTACACTGGCCCAACCAATTTCTTCAGTAAATAGCAGCAGCAGATTTCATAGAAGAATTTCTGCCAGAGTTTGAACAGATGGCTGAAAGACAGAGATGGACAGGATCCATATGGGCCAGACTGGCTGCAACATTCCTCAGTGTCGTACATCAAAGGCTGTACCTTGTACTTGGCCTTCATTGCTGACAATGCCAGCAAGTGTACAAAATTAAAGACTTAGAACTGAACTGATTCCAGGGTAAATGCCACTTAAATAAAACCATGTATTTATTAACAACATGTTAGAGGACCCTCTCAGGACCACCTGAAAATCATGTTCAATAGGAATACTAGATATAATGGATAAACATCAAATACACAGGAACGTAAAGAACAAAAAGTACAGGACTCCTTCCACTAAAAGTACTACCAAAAAATCCAAATAATAAACCCAAAAGTGAGGCAAGTACTACCACACTGTATATGAAGCAACTTCACTTTATTAAAACAATAAAAGCAGTATCATAAGCGCTTTCGGGTAAATCCCTTCATCAGATGATAAAACACTAGTAAAAACATAGTATCTAATAAAGTACAACACAGCCAATGAAAATCAATAATTTACCCTCCTTTTTGCTAGAGTTGGTTTTAAAGGGACAACATCATTTAATCCTGGGGCTTTGTCAGCTCCCAGTCTAAGAATCCATTGCATCTCTTTGTATTCAGTTTCATTATACAAGTCACCCATTCTTTGACTTCTGTTTACAACACATATAACCATAAAGGCAAGTACATGATCACTATGCAGTTCTGTGTGCTTGTACAGTGCATTATGTTCTTTTCTTAACCTTATATCCGATAGATGCTTAAAAAATTTATCTTTAAGTCTGCAATTTGCTTTTCCTACATAATATGCAGTACACTGTTGACAGTTCGCAATATAGACAACATTTTGCGTGTTACAGTCAGCATATATATTCAAAAAGTACTTCTTGTTGGTCCTGGGGTGTATAAAACAGTTCCCTTGTAGAATGTGCTTACAGGCTTTACAATGTAGGCATGGACATGTTCCTTTCTTCTTAATGCTGGAATTTTTAAAATGCATAGGTTCTTGACACAAAATATCTTTCAAGAGTTAATTTTGAATTAACATTCTTATTTTATTGGGTAATTAACTCAATTCACCAAGTGGAGGGAGTATAAAAGGAATGGTTCACAAGTCTGTTCTCATCTGATGAAGTAACTTGCAAACGAAAACATAATAGATAGGAGATGTTAATGCCTGGGGTGTATGTGTTTTTGTTAATTTTCATTAAAGCTGTGTTTTCAAAGAAAACTGCTGGTATTCGATCCTTGGTGGTACCTGTGGATTCTGTTTGAAGTGAACTTTGGTGCCTTGGTGAATATTTTACTTTATTCTGGTATATATATATATATATATATATATATATATATATATATATATATATATATATATATATATGTATGTATACACATATATATGTGTGTGTGTGTATATATATATATATATATATATATATATATATATATATATATATATGTGTATACACATATATATGTGTGTGTATTTTATATATATATATGTATATGTCTGTGTGTGTCTCACATACACACATACATATATGAGTGTACACAATATAATCTAGTACACACATCGACAACTAGCACAATGTCATCAAAATATCAAAAATACCATCAACATGCCAGTTCGTATGTGTGAAGAGACAGCCTCAAAGCATGCAATCTTTTTCTTCTAAAAAAGTGATAAAAACTTAATTTTTTGCAGTAGGGCAAGCCACTCTGTCCCCTCCTCCCACTAACTATATATACGGACTCTGAGACTGCACAAACATGGGGTAAAGGTATATTCCCCAACTCTGGGAATTGTGCAGTGTTGCGCACCTGATGATCAGGTGCTTAATCGATCACTTGCAGTCAGCTAAACAGCTATTGTTCACACACACACACACACACACACACACACACACACACACACACACACACACACACACACACACACTCACATATGTATAGGTATACTATCAAAATTTGGACATTTTTGCAAGTAATTACTTACACAAAAAACTTTGCCGAAATTAATATCGACCGGTCAAAATAATGAAACATAAAAATGGCAACAATTCAAGTTCAAATTGTTGACATTTTTCTAACTTACCTCAACATCCAGTGATGTTTAGCACACATTTTGCAGGGGGGAAATGCCCCCGGTACTTATATATTACAACGCTGAGATCA